>NW_010198224.1:0-46486 GCF_000695765.1 Mesitornis unicolor
ATTCACCCTGTCCAGGTCCCTCTGCAGAGCCACCAAGAAAAAAAAACAACAAAATAATAAGACTCTGTTTTTGAAATAGGAGAGTTTAGCACTTACAGTATAATTCTTAAGATATCAGCCACATTATATGCTATATCCGAAAAAAAATAGGAAGTATACCAGGAGAACAAAGAAATATTTTCTTAGTAAATTTTTTTGCTTGAGATCGCTTTCAAGGCACAGCTTACATTGCCATTGGTGATATTAAATATCCTACTAAAATAACATCTCTGATCTGAAAAATCCATGTAACCATCAGCACAGTGCTTTAGTACCTGACATCCAGCTACTCCCATTATTCAAACTATAAACATTTCGCTGAAAAAGCTTCTACAGACCTTTCTGACAACTTACACACTTATATTTATAGACAGACTGCACAGTTTGAAATACTAAGAATGCATCATGTTTATCTTTGAAAATAAATTAAAATCTAATGTGATGTTCCCAAAGGTTGGTTTCCTTTAGAGGGGAAGAGATCATCATTCTGGTTTGTGACTAATATCCTATTCTTGATGCACCTCAGAGTTACACTCCACCACTTCCATTTGACAGCACAAGCACAAAAGCCATCCTTGCAAGGATTTTACTAGAACTGCTCTACTTTTTAACTTTTCCTGGTAAGCTCTCTCCATCAAACATCAAATTTTCCTTTTCCCGTAGCCAACTTACCTATATTTTCTGTAACACCTTGTCCTGTTGAACGCTATGAGTAATATGTAAATAAATAAAAAATCAGTACATTTTACTCCTAGTATACAAAACTGACTTGTAAAAGAAGGAGCTAAGAAGAAAGACTTCAAAAAATTTATAATATATATGTTAGCTCCCTCTTCACACTTCTAACAAGTTGTATTAACCATTTGCGGCATGACGGTGAAACCGATAACTCTGCAATACGGTATCTCCTGTTATAAGCATTTTATAATTTTCTTATACCATTTAAAAAGGCATCTTAATGCTTTCTTTGTTGTGTATTTGTTGTTGTATCTGAGAGTCATCAAACACCTATGCACCGCTTAGGGAAGATGAATTTCATTGCACTTTCTACATAGGAGCTCTCCCATTCTGACAGGATACTTACAGAAAGCCAAATGATTGTGTTTGAGGTGCTCACCTTGATACCTGAAGTGTGACTTCAAAATCAGATGCTCGGACCCACATAACTTTGGACTTTCGTAAGGTATTTATGACTGATTGCCCTAGTCCCACATGGCTAGGAAATCTAAAATTCAGGCAATGAAAGCAATAGCTGGAATGTCATTAGTGTAATGATCAGTTAATAATGGCTAATAACTAAGCAGGCTACTGAAAAAATATCTACTGCCATCGCTCATCAGATGAATGTTCTCATGCTGTCACGCTATTTTAAAAGTATTTGTTTCGTTTGGTTAGCTTTTCCACAGCCAATCCTGTACTTTACACCAGGTGTTTGCTTGACTTTTCACATCTGAAGAGATATTGCATTATTATCTACGACAAAGTCAATGTGCATCTTAAAAATTAAAGAGATGTAATACAATACTGAGACAAAAACAGGATTTGGAAACTGGGTTTTTTTAATACTTTCGTAAGCAAGCTCATAGCCAATAAACATTGCTCCAAAAACAGTACTGACTGTAATATAATTTCATGTCAGTGTAACTCCCAACAAGTCCTCTCTCAAAACTCCCACTAACATAAACTATCAAAGGGACAACAAAATTGAAAAAAAAAATAAAGTAAAAGGCCTTAAGAACAGCCACAGAAAGGCAGTTTCTTCAAAGTTATGGCCCAGAGACAACTACCACATTAAAGTATAGCAGCATAAACCACAGAGTTAAAACAAGAGAAAAAGATATAAATATATAAAAGAAAGATCCTGTGAAATATGATACTCAGGCAGCCAAAGCAAACAGGCTTTTTGCAGAGGATCCACTGAATGCTCCATCCCAAGTCAATGGAATTCAAGAGGTACAAACTCCAAGACAGAAGAGGGAAGGGATCCATCCAGAGGGACCTGGACAGGCTGGAGAGGTGGGCCCATGCCAACCTCATGGAGTTCAACAAGGCCAAGTGCAAGGTCCTGCACCTGAGCTGGGGCAATCCCAAGTAAAAATACAGCCTGGGTGGAGAATGGCTCGAGAGCAGTCCTGAGCAGAAGGACCTGGGGTGTTGGTCGATGAAAAACTCAACATGAGCTGGCAATGTGCACTTGCAGCCCAGAAGGCCAACCACATCCTGGGCTGCATCACAAGATGTGTGGCCAGCAGGGTGAGGGAGGTGATTCTGCCCCTCTGCTCTGCTCTTGTGAGACCCCACCTGGAGTGCTGCATTCAATTCTGGAGCCCCCAGTATAAGAAGGTCATGGAGATGTTGGAGCAGGCCCAGAGGAGGCCACGAAGATGATCAGAGGCTGGAGCAACTTCCCTACGCTGGGGACAGGCTGAGTGAGCTGGGGCTGTTCAGCCTGGAGAAGAGAAGACTCCAGGGGGATCATATTGTGGCCTTTCAGTTCCTGAAGACATCCTACAGGAAAGCTGTGGAGGGACTTCTTACAAGGGCAGGTAGCAATGGAACAAGGGGGAATGGTTTTAAACTGGAAGGGGGTAGATTTAGACTTGATATTAGGAAGAAATTCTTTCCTGTGAGGGTGGTGAGACACTGGCACAGGTTGCCCAGGGAAGCTGTGGATGCCCCCTCCCTGGCAGTGTTCAAGGCCAGGTTGGACGGGGCTTTGAGCAGCCTGGGCTGGTGGAGGTGTCCCTGCCCACGGCAGGGGGTGGGATGGGGGGGCTTTAAGGGCCCTTCCAACCCAAACCAATCTATGATTCCATGATTCGAAGCACACTATTGCACATACACCACACGCCAAAGCAGAAAGAACATGGAGTATATACCATGTATATACACACTATTTAGTCCAAAAAAGGCTCCAGCATTGAGCACATCACGATGCCCAAAAGTCTACATTACAAATGCACATTTATACATTCTCTATTCAAAACTCACTTCATCAGAATTTTGTTTTTTCTATAGTATAGCCAGAAAGTCAAGAGAGCTTCCATTTGTTACACGTGCAAGTAATTTAAATACTTTCTGCTTTTTTATGGTAATAACTATGTACCTGATTATAGCAGCAACCAGGGGAAAAAAAACCTAATCAGCAATGTCAATGGTGAGCATAAAATTACAGGTGAGTCCACTAAACCTAACTGAGTATGTCCTGAGAAACCAACAAGCTATCATCATTTTACATCTGAAAATCTAATGAAGGCCACATTAATATTACTGTGCACATAATGCAAACATGGAGCTTGTAGAGGAAAAAGTTCTTTGTTTTTCTAGGTTATCTTGTGTAATTATGGACAAGAACATCAGGAACTGACAGGCAAATCAGTTTGGGATGGTAACTTCAAACAACCCTAAAGACTTTAAAGGACATCACGTGCCTCTGTATAATCCCAGACTAAGTTAAAAATGTTTAATGACATGGAAAAGGATTAATACCTACACTAAAATATACAGCTTAGCCTCCAAACTCTGCAGAAACGCTGATCTCATGGGCTGCACCTGGAGAAGTTGGACATCGCTAAAAGATGTTTTATATAAAAACTTTCCTTTCTGCAAGAAAACAGAGAAAAGACAAAGGCATCCCGAAAAGTAGAACTTTCCTTTGCCTGTTATCAAAGGCACCAAGAGATTTCAATCTCAAGGACATTTTATCCAATATTCCATCTTCAATTAAAAAAAAAAAATCCACTGTTGATATAAAAACCTTTGCAACTTCCACATAACTGACTGACAAAGGCACTTCTTGGTTCAGAGTGTATGGGTGATGGTATCTTCTAAAATATTTGTAACTTGAATAGTAATTATGAAGAAATCTTTCCATTTGTAGCATATTATTTAATATAATCCATCCAAGGTGACAGCATCAGAAGAGAACTGCTCAGGCAACTGAATAACCAGCTCCAGGTGTATCACTCTGCTACTTCAAATTTTAAAAAATTCAGTCTTCTTTGAATTAAAATGTCTCCATCAATACATCAGTTTTTATCAAAAATAACAGAACTAGCATTCAGTGTGTATTAAATGTTTCACAAGGAGCAAAAATAGATTTCATACGCATATGTAGCATGTATAAATAATATAAACCCTGCATCTTCACTGACTTCCAGTGCACACTACTAACCTGGCCTTGCTCACAGTACAGGTTGTTGAAAATATACAACCAATATGTTCATGTTAGCCTGCTTCACCTCTGTAAGGAACCATTAGATGTAATAATCAATGCATCAACATTTCATTTAAATAATATCTAGTTAATCTTCAGAAATAAAGGAAGGGAAAAGAAACGGAAAGAAGTTCATATCCCTGTCCAATTTATTGAGAAACTTTACGAGTTGTGATCGATTTACGCAATTGAAACTGATCGTGGCAGTTCAGAAAAACTCAGAGTGAAATGGAATTTATGAATAATTAATCCGTATATTAAAGGCCACACTATTTATTTAAAGAACTCCACGTTGAATTGAGTTTCTGCAATCAATGGAGTTTTTGGTCGTCTTAGTTCAAACATACACAGTACATTTTTTGTCAAGTACTGCATACGTCAGCATGAGGCACTGCTCTGCCCGGCAATAACACGGTCTATCATGGTTTTTTAGGCAGAATATTCCACGTATTTCCTACCTCTTGCAGTTCAGTGAAGAAATTTTTAAAAATATAAGGAGAGAAGAAAATTACTTTTTTTTCCCTTAAGCTCCAATTAGTGTAACGTGCATCTGTTTCCTCAGTTCTTTTATTGATTTGCGACCCTTCTGCCATAAAATACTTCAGTCTATAAAAGGCTAAAGAAAAACAAAATACACACCCTTTTGAATAAAGCCTTAAAATAAATTACAACTACATGGCACCCAAGAAAGTAAAGGTGATCTAAACTCTGCGTCACGGATGAACAAAGAGTTTGCCCGCACTTTCTCAAACCGTAAGCTAAAAGCGCTCATTCACCTTTTTTCTTACCATGACTACCACTTAAAACCTTTTTAAAAGAAATAAAATCACAGAATGTGTTGGGTTGGAAAGGACCTTTAAAGCTCATCCAGTCCAACCCCTGCAGTAAGCAGGGACAATGTCACCAGATCAGATTGCTCAGAGCCCCATCCAAACTGGCCTTGAATATCTCCAGGGATGGGGCCTCCACCACTGCTCTGGACAACCTGTTCAGTGATCTACCACCCTCATAGTGAAGAACTTTTTTCCTCATATCCAAGCTAAATCTACCCTTTTCTAGTTTAAAACCATTACCCCATGTAGCAGAATTACAAAAAAGTTAAGAATTCTACTATTGGCAAAATCAGTTTGCCATAGTTTCATGAACTACTTCATTACTACTTCATTATTTAAATTACAACAAAAATAATTCTGACATTAAAAGTTTGCCAAAACAACCATACAGCTACAGAAAGCCAGAAGCTGGTTTAAGGTTTTTTAATCTGCAGAAACACTCCAAGTCTGCTTCGTACATGGACCATAGGTTATAGTTACAGCGTTTTTTTCTAAAATTCAGTTTTGTTTTCCATCTGATACAGCTGGGTGACCACAACTGAAACACTCTCCACTCCAGGAAATTAATCTGGCGACGCTCAACCAGATGCAAGAGAAGATCTTCCTCTTAAATTGGATCTTCCCTGAAATGACAGTGTTGACATCTCTCCCAAAGTCAACAAATAAATGAGTGATTCGGTTTTGAATTCAAAATCTAGCTAGTTCCTATTTAGAGTCCTTTCTCCTAGCTAGTAAGACTCAAACAGGTTTGACAGAAAAAAATCAAATCATTTTTAAGTAATTCAAAGTTTGATGCACAGAGGATGGGAAGTTCCCACTGGGGATAGGAAAACCACGAAAAAGAACAGCTAGCATAGAGAAAAGGAAAAGCTTTCTATGAAAGCAAAGGCTGATTAAACACGGATTGAGGAATGGCCATCACCCCATCTTCTTCCAGAAGCTTCTTCCCATAAGCTGCCCTTTGAGGTAGCAGCACAGAGACGAGACGTTCTCTCCAGCTCCCTCCCAGCTCTTTTCTTTCTGGGATTCGTTTATCAACTCTTGTACAAACACGGACAGGAAAATTTATTAACTGCAGCTGGAATATTTGTTTAAGAAGTCGGTAATGAAATTGAGTAGAAGCTAACTGAAACCTGACTTTCTCCTCGAAATCTACTTTCTCCTCGGGCAGAATAGGAAGGTTTTTTTAAAAGGTTCAGATAAAAAAAACCTTATCATAAAGCAGCATTATTAACTGAAGCTATTTTATTTTAATGGCACACACATAAAAGAAGAGCACATTCACTTTTTCTTAACCAGGAATTTTAAAATAATTTGGGTTTTTTACTGCCTTGCAGATATGAGCCGCAGAAAGAACATCAATGTGTTCAGCAGCTACAGAGCAGATAACCTCGCCTCTTAAATGAGATGAAAGACGGCAGTCAGAGTAAAGTATAATGAGAAACATTTTGTAGTAATGCCATCCCCACGTCAGTAATCTCCTGTTTGTGCGGAAATCTGCAATTTTTCATGTTCTAACCTTTGAACACATTACTGTGCTGAACATTCATAAGATCAAGGAAACACCAAGTACCAGGAAGCATCTCATGAATCTAAAATTCAAACAGAAAAATCTAATGTTACCACAACTTCCAGTAAGTGAATGAGCAACACAACCACCATAACTTGAATGCACATCTTTCCCATGTAATATTAAAAAAATAGGATTATTTTAATCTTCAAGGGGGAATGAATTATCACTTTGAGTAGACTGAAGATATAAAGGCTGGGGCATTGTCTTTACTTACCGATTATTTTTATTAGCAAAACTTAAGACAGTGGAAAAATAATTTCAGAATTTTCAGGATGATACAGTTTACTATAACACATAGACAGATGTAACTGGTATCTGTCTACTCATTCCTACACAAAAGGTTCCCAAATACGAGACAGAAGATATTACTCCTTACACAAAAGGCACCAAAGCTTTTCAAATACAGCACGTTACCACATTTTACCACGTTACCCTGCATTTTCACTATTACTTCCAGCATTTAAGGTCAGCTATGATCCTGCTTTAAAGTCAGTCTCCATGGTGCGTTCGCCTGTGCTTTCAGCTATTTTGTGAATCACAAAGTAATTAACCTTTATTCAATGCATTTATCACTCACTGACAAGCGTGGCATTTCTCCCTCAAGCCTTTCTCGGAAAAAAGTGCCACTATTATAACTGTTACCACCAACACGTGCAAAAAACCACTGTTAAAAGGTAGAGCAACACACACAAATGCAAGAACAGTCAAGCAAAAGTAATTTTCACTGGCTCCTTGTGATTTTCCTTATTTGTAATTAGGTCACAAAACAACCTTTACAAATTGATCAGAGCACAAAAAGTCGGATGGGTTATTTGGTAAGGTTTCTTTCAAGTTTTAAGAATACCCTGCTTCCTTTTTTCACCACCTAAGCAGAACACAATGTTTCTAATTTTTAAACTCAGTTTTTGAGCCAATTTCAAATCAAAAAGTTTTTCAGCATTTCTAGTACATACTATTTTGAACATTACTCAATAGCATCTACTAGAAATTCATATTCCGAAGAAAGACTGTCAACGTAAATGTATCCAAATTCTCCGGCACACCTCTCAGCAGCTGACACACCACTCAGTGGCCAGGCAATATTTTTCTCTCTTTATACGCACTAGACTGTATGTAACTTCCTTTACATAGGCTCAGTCTTTAGAATTTCCTACAAACTGGAAGGTCAAAAAATCCTAGAACAAATCAGGTGAATAGAAACAAATGTGGCCCACGAGAATGACCTGAGGGCTGAAACAGGTTGGTTGGCCTGGAGAAGAGAAGGCTCTGGGGAGACCTTATTGTGGACTTCCAGGACCTGAAGGAGCTACAGGAAAGCTGGGGAGGGACTTTTTACAGGGGCATGTAGTGATAGGACAAGGGGTAATGGTTTCCAACTAAGAGAAGGCAGACTTAGATTAGATATTAGGAAGAAATCCTGCACTGTGAGTGTGGTGAGACACTGGAACAGGTTTCCCAGGAAAGTTGTGGATGCCTGGAAGGTTGAAGTGGATGGGGCTTTGAACAACCTGATGTAGTGAAAGATGCCCCTGCACATGGCAGGTGGATTGGACCAGCTGATCTTTAAAGGTCCCTTCCAACCCAAACCATTCTCTGATCCTAAATTGCTACAGTGGCATTCACGTTAGAGGCCTACACAAACTCACACACCAAACTGATGAACTACTCATTACAAACTATCTGCAAAACAGGATGTCCACTGTGCCTTTTCCTTCTTTTTAATGGAGATTCTGAGCAAATGATAAAGGAAATTACAGATCTGTAAATGACTTCTATTCTGGGAAAATATGTAGGAACCATATCAGAAAACTAAATTAGTGGACAAATGGACTGAAGTCATACATCAGAAATGCTCAAATGTGTTTTTTAAAGTCAGAAATGATGTCTGCCAAATCTATTCTCCAAGGAAGTCAATGTCAATATCAATAAGGACGAGTATGTTCAAATTCTCCAAAGGTTCCCTAAAAAGCACTCAAGGAACCAAGATAGGCAGGATAAGAGGTTTTCCTGACAGAAAACTGTGTCTGCAGACAGGTGCAAACAATTTTAAAACAGTGTTGGGAAATATTACCTTCAGGGTCAAGATGGTCCTGTCTCATCGGATGCTGTGCAATCAGTCGCACCATCAGAAAACGGGGGTGCTGAGAAGCAGGAAGTGTTACTAATAAGATGTTGAAGTTGGTTATTCGCAACAGTAAATTGAAGGTTTAGAAGAGAAACCAGCACCACTGACAGCAGCAGTGGCAAATCAAATAACCAAATTTTGTGACAACAAATGCAAAGCAACTTATTCTGGAAAATACCTGGATGTACTAAGTATTCAAACAGAACGACTGGTTATAAATTACAGCTTGGTCACTGGGGGCAGCTCTCTGAAAACAGCTGCTAAGTAGTTTAAAGTTCCAAAAGTAGAGGTTGAATAGATTGAGACTCTTCAGGTACAGACTGCTGAAAATCAGCGTGAACACAGTCTATCATAAAATAAACACTGTGCAGAAAATGAATGCAGAACGATTAAGCTAGAATTCTGGAGAGAGGAAAAAAGGTAGGCTAATGAAAATAATTATTTGGCAGACAATGAAGTTTACACACAAAAAAACCCCTGATTTCAGCATGAGGACATGAACTCAGAAAGGGATTTGAAAAATTCATGTAAAAGATGCCTAAGTGGTAGATTTAAACAAGATTGAACGGCTACACCCTCTGCTTAATGAAGCCAGCAACCAACTAAATGTTGAAACCTGAAAAAGTGGAGCAGAAAATAATCCCTTTTCTAATGACATCTATTCATATTATTTCCTTGAATAACTTACACGACCAGTGGCCCACATTAGGGATGCAATACCAGGCAAGATGGAGCTTTCTTAAATATAGGAGTTGCTACACCTTATTCAGAGCCCTGCTTTCAGCAACCTGCTTTTAACGGATGCTTGACATAGAAAAGTCAAACCATTAATGAAAAAAGAAATATAATGGCCATAAAGAATTTCTTTTCTGTAATCCTGCTACCAGGCAAGAATCCCATGACAAAACTTGCAGATAACAACTAAAAAGACTGTTATCTGGAATTATAAATACAAGTAGAAGATGCATCTCCATCCTGAGGTCTGAATATTTGCTATTTTTCAGAAGCTGATCTTTAGAAATTCAAGGCCACGTCTCCCAGGAGAATGCAGTGTATGACCTCTCAAAACTATTGTCAACTTCAGCTTAACTTTATACATGATTTAAGAATTGAGTCATTTTACTGATACCCAAAGCTTTGTATATAAAAAAAAAAAGTGTCCAGGAAAGCATCAGTCTGCAAACAATGTCCAATGAATGCACTTCCTAATGTTTTTGCCTTCATTAACTGGGAAACGGATTATTACTTTTTTAGAGTTCACCATTTTCTGTTATAACAATAGCACGTGTAAGTTTTCTTTGAAAGAAACAAACTAATAAGTAGCATTTAAATGATATTTTCCTAATAGTCTTACTGACTGCATAACCCAAGTCCCACTGTGTGTGTGTGTGTATATATACGTGTGTGCATGTATATCTATGTCTATACATTCTTTGTCAATACAGAAAACCAAGCAGCAAGAAAAGGCAATTGAAAAGTTACTCTATATAATGCTTGCTATAAAGTATTTTCCACACTAACTAGGTTATAATCTTTAAACTGGAAATCTTTGCTATGGGGAGGTCCCCCAGCTTCTCCTATCGTTCCCTATAAACTTATCCTATACCGACTGCTGACACATCCAGTCATCTGCTAATGCATCTAATTAATACACACGTTAAGTATAGAGGAAATTACTCAACAACTCTCAAGATGCTAAGTCCCACATCTCTCTGCAGAATACCTTTAGATACCCTAGTAAATGTCAGTAACAAAACAGTTTTATTGAATTTTAACTGTGTGCATAGTAGTAAAACTTCTAGCTGCGAAGGCCAGAGGCACCGATCTGCTATGGAAACCTACTGTTTGCTTAGTGTCCTGAATGGGACTGCCACAAAGATTGGTGAGCCTCATGTAGTCTCCTCCATTTCTCTCTACTGTGGGCACAAACTATGCTACAAATGAAGACTTAGAGCGTAGATCACTGGCAAATGCAGGACTTCCTTCCCCTGGATCCTGCCACTCAGGTCGTATGGGTAGAAGTGGCTGTAACCAGCAGATCGCCATTTGGCAGCACAGCTGGTTTTGGCAGCTGGACTTCTGTGGCCATAGAACATCTCAGAGGAACAAGAACAACTGCACAGACACAGGATCTACCTGATGAAGCAAGGGAAGTGCATCTCTTTTCCCAAGTAACAAGCAATAGGACAAGAGGAAATGGCCTCAAGCTGTGCCAGAGGAGGTTTAGATTGGATATGAGGAAAAACTTCTTCACTGAAAGGATTGTCAAGCACTGGAACAGGTTGCCCAGGGAAGTGGTAGTGTCACCATCCCTAGAGGTATTTAAAAGACATGTAGATGTGGCACTTAGGGACATGATTTAGTGGGCATTGTGTTAGGTTGACAGTTGGACTTGATGATCTTAGAGGTTTAGTGGTGGACTTGGCAGTGCTAGGTTAATGGTTGAACTCAATGATCTTAAAGGTGTTTTCCAACCTAAACAACTGTGTGATTCTGTCTTTGTGAACTCTCTACTTCACCGAGGAAAGCTTCCAAGGTAGGTTCACCACAAGATGAAGACCAAAGCCTGAAGAGAAGTGGATGACTGGACATTAGAATAAAACCAAGCATGGATTAGGCTACCAAAGGAGGTTTTTGCATTGCCCTTGAGACAGCAGAGCAGTCAGGGACTTGTAACAAGTGCCCATAGACAAATATACACATCATGGGAAACAAGCAGAAGGAATGAGAAGTCTGTGACTAGCAATGAGTAGACCTACAACGTATTTGGGATTCCAGACTTGGAGGGATTCCTCACACAACAAAAGTGGTGTAACAAAAGGATACAGGAACTTTGAGAAATAAATGCAGAGCAGTCAAGATGGAGAGAAAAAAACGTGAATATAAAGACTCAAATGCACAGAGCTTTGCTACAGAAAGAGTGACCAGCCAAGATTTAAGGGGATACAGCAAGAGGATGTTACGGTGGTCACTTTAATACAGACTGCTTGACCAACAAGCAGGCAAAGCCTTATTTAAACAAATCAAAGACATCTCCTAATTGCAGTCCTTCTTCTAATGGAGGAGAAAAACTTTCAGCACCTGCTAGGAAGGCGACATGGCAGGACACAAGAAATCCAGGAGATTTCTGGAGGGTAAAAGGGATAGGTTTTTGTTCCACATGTTGGACAGGCCAACTTTCTGTAACCTTGTCGAAACTTCTGTCTGCTTAAAAATGTACTGTTGCTGTATGTCAAATAAATCACCTTTTCCTTGCTGAAACAAATACTTTTCGCACTGATCTGCTTACACAGCACTTTTGAACAGAGTATTCTTGGCTGCTCTTTTACAAAAAAAAAAAAAAGATGGATGTTTTTACATTAAGGCTATAAAAATACGTTCGTTATGACTCACAACTTTCTGAAGAAGCTTACTCCTTTTTCTCATAATGGAGCATTCAGCTTTCATTAGCAGTGCTACCACTAATGATCTAAAAACCGACAGCCTAAAAACCACGACGAGTCGTCCCGAGGAGTCCAGCAGCAATTACCTTCTCTTAAATATCAAAAGAGCAGAGAGATCTGGTGCTGGTCACAGATTTTCAGCCAATGAGGAACTTGCTAATGACGGATTCTTGAAACTATGAGGAATGGGACAGTGGGAAAAACCAATCATTGTGTATTTCTCTTGCAATATGACAATGCCAAGTTCTGCTAGAACAAAAAACCAGGAGGAATTCAATATTTCTGGAAGAAACATTGTGGATGTCAAAATGTACATGTTTCTATCAGAGGATGTACAGACAAAAGTTTCCAGAAAGCCATGAAGTCATTGGTGACCCCAAAGAAATCTGACCTAAGGGTCCCTCAATCTGCTTCAGCAGAGCAGGATGCAGACAAAGGCCTTTGTGATGCCAGGCAGAACATGCAGGAGCATGGTCCGTATCTGCAGGGTGAGAATCAGGCTCCTCCTTACGCTCCTCCAAAGTCTGGGTATTAGGGGTTTTACATTGCTTCACAGCATCTGGGAATTACAGGACCTGTTCCCTTGGAAGAAGAGTTATGGTTAAGACTTAAAGGCAGGGGCATGATAAATATAAATACTAGAGTCTATGATTCTTCAGAGATTATGGAATAATGATACAAATTTTTAATAAAATTCTTTAAAGAGACTTCCTGAAAGAGAGAGACAAAAAGGATGCTCTTCTCTTACCATTGGAATTTTCTTTAAAAGAAAGAAGAAGAAAAAAGACAAAAAAAAGCAGTAAATCAGACTATCAGAACTACATTTTTCACCAAGGGAAGTTTCAAATTTCATCAAATTCGTGTATGTTACACGTTAGCTACCAAATAACACGCTGATCTAATTGCTGCTAGTTTTATGTAAAACTGCACAGTTCCACAAGTCCCTACTCTGACAACCAAAAAACCAGAGAAAAGAATAGTTCAGGCCACTTTACCCCTTCCCAAAACACATCTTTCTCTCATCCAAAGGACATCTACTCTATTTCTTTCACACTTGCTAGCAGAACAAAAGAGAAGCTCTCAGGACCAGAAAACGATCATTCTGAACTGAATTCTTCTTAAAAGTCAGAATCATCTTCATAATTTTGCACGCTGTACACCAGTTTTTAAACAGATCACCAAAAAAACCACCACAGAAAACAGGCAAGGCCTGACGAGGAATATTTTGCAAATTAAACTTCTGATTTGCTTAGGCACATATAGAACAGATTTAAGTGAGAGTCGCATAATAACGTATGATTCCTATGCACACACGGGTGGACTTTTTGATGTACAGCTCAAATAAACGCAATTGGATGCCCCTTTATGCAATTACCAATGTTTTCAAAGACTACACAATATTTTAGGCTTACAGAGATTTTTACATAACTTCATCTCCCTCTTAAATTGTAATTCAAAGACAGGGGTTCTCCCAGGTGTTTGCTTGAGACTTTAATTGTTTAAGTGCTACAAAAAACTGTCTATGAACAGTAGAATGTGGATATGAACACTGCGATCTGCCATGCACATTTGCCAATAACTGAGCTATAGAAGTTATTATTTCTTAAACAGAAAGAAATATGCCAAGAAAAGACGAACGACAGCAGCTCAATCTACAAACTGTATCTTAAGAATTCGATTTGTTCTTAGTCAAGAGGACACAAAACTGAGATACAGAGATGCAAAAAAGGTTGGGTTTAAGACTCCAAACAGAAATAAAAACCATTCTGAAAGGTAATAATCTTTCCAAAAGGTGATACATACTTTGTTCTTCGCTGAACACTAAACACAGGAAGGTCCCTGTGCCACAGATAAAGCCTTTGTAACTGGAATTCAATCCATCTGAAGACAAAGCCACACAAATGACATTTGACATCATCAGCTACAGGCAGCACATCGTCAGTAAGAAAAAACCCAGAAAACTGCATTTTAAATGAACATCCAGAAATACGATTGGGTGCCTCTTCTTTCTTCATCTCAAAAAAGCAAAAGCAGCAATCAAAGCCAAGCATCACATTTCTTAACAGCTAAATGCAGCTACACCTTCTTGAGGAAACAAATTCCTACCTTCTCATCTGTTCTCCTTAGTCAACCAGTGTCATCTGCTTCAGTTAGGATGAGTTTCAGCCAACAAGCTCATAGCCAAAACCCAAATGCAGTCACACACTGATCATCTAAAAAACCTGACCATCTGTGTTTCATGAAAGGGAGATGTAAAAATGAATATTAGCAGCATATTGATGAAACCGCAAACCAATCTGTCACAACCTCCTCTGCGGTCTCACATAAAAGGCAAGGTTGGCAGGAATCTACAAAATTTCATGGGAAAACTTCTGGAAGAGAAGAAGCAACAGCTTCAAAAAACACAGTTGTCTGGAAGGGAATAAAAAGGGAATAATTAAAGCACGGTTCTGCCAGACACGAAGATAATGTGGAGATGTGGCAACCATCTCTTATGGCCAGTGAAACCAAATACAGCGCTCGTGCTTGGCATCTGCCGTTATTAATAGGAGGAAGTAGATGGAATGGGTTTGAGAACTTGATCATAACTTGCTTTACCTCCACAAAGGACTTCATAATGCCCCATCATAAATAGTATCGAGAGCTGCTGTGCATTATTCCCAGTGAGGACACACTCCTGGCTCATACTGAAGCTGGCACCCACCGTGACTACAAAGATCATTTTGTCTGAAAAAACTTTGTCTTTCTCCTTGCTAAACTTCTGAAATTCCTATTTTCTCCAACCTCAAGTTTCCCGAGATACTTCTGGATTCAATCACTACCACTTACACACTACTCAAAACACTCAGTATGATCCATGAATTTGCTGAAGACACATTCTGCTTCACCATCTGGATTGCTGATAATGGACAATATCAGCCTCAGTGTCACCACAGAACCACCCACTTCATCCAAGGCAGCAGTGAGGTTGGTCAAGCTTGAGATGAGGTTGGCGAGTCCACAAAAACTGCGCTCAATTACGCTCTTGCCTTTCAGGTTTTCGGAAAAGGCTCCGTTACCTTTTCAGAAACCAAAACAGAATCATTAAGGTTGGAAGAGACCTCTGAGATCATCAGGTCCAACTGTCAACCCAACCCCACCATGGCCACTAAACCATGTCCTGAAATGCCACATCCAGGTGCTTCTTGAACACCTCCAGGGATGGGGACTCAATCACCTCCCTGGGCAGCCCCTTCCAGTGCTTGACCACTCTTTCTGTAAAGAAATTTTTCCTAATGTCCAATCTAAACCTTCCCTGGTACAACTTGAGGCCATTTCCTCTTGTCCTGTCACGGGCTACATGGGAGAGGAAACCAACCCCCACCTCTCTACTCCCTCTTTTCAGGCAGTTGTAGAGGGCGATAAGGTCTCCCCTCAGTCTCCTTTTCTCCAAACTAAACAACTCCAGCTCCCTCAGCCGCTCCTCATCATTCTTGTGCTCCAGACCCTTCACCAGCTCTGTTTCCCTTCTCTGGACACGCTCCAGTCCAGAAAATGAGGCTGAGCAGCCTATGAAAACCTGAATCTGTCTCCTTGTTTTTCCTGTAGATGGTCACAACATTAACTTTTTTCCAGTCATCAGGAACCTTCCTGAGTCACCCAGTCTCAAATTTGCTGTTGTCCCTTCCATACGAAAAACATCATATCCTTCATAGAACCTCAAACAAAGAAACAGCATCTCTTCAAAAATCACCATCTGGATCCCACCTAAGGAATGCTGTTCAACAATAAAGTAACCCTTTCCTTCAAAGCTGTCCTCTTTATCCATGCTCTCCAGCATTGTCTTTACAAGTTTTCGGGTTGTTTTTTTTTTACCATAACTTCATCTTCAGACATTTTTTCTTTCTTTTTCTATACATGTCCCATACTCAACACCAAGTTCTCCCCTTGTTTCTAGGTGTAGACGTAACAAATACACACACAGACACACACACACACAGAGGAATATATACAGCCAGTCATTTATATAGGTATATCTATCCAGAACTTTGGGCATGACAAGCCAACATGTAATGCAGTCAAGTCCTTCATTGCCCAATAAAGTTTGTTTTGACCATTCCTTCATACATGTTTTGCTGCTGTCCTATTAAATGATTGTAACATGTGATAATATTCATATCTCTTAAAAAAAAGGTCTGTAATTCAGATATTACAGCCCTATAGACCCTTCCCTTTGCAGCATCCTCTTATACCTTTATTCCAAGCACTTCTGGAACACAGGCAGCTTTAATCACAGTGATCTTCACTGTAAAGCACAATATAGCTTTGATAGCTATATTATTATTATTATGAGTAGTAAATCTCACTGATGTAGTATGCTTTAAGGTATTCATTGTGTATAAACTCTTCTGCTGCCAATCAATTCCTTTTTCTCTTTCCACAGAAGCAGAATCACTATTAATCACTGGCATGGCATTTTTCCTGCTCCTTCTTTCTCCACCTGAAGGCAAGTACAAAACCACGATATAAGATCTTATTTGCTCCCTTGATTTTGACACATCACCCTACCCAACACCTAAGCCTCTTGTACATTCTAGAAACCACACACAAATTCTCAGCAGTCCACATCCTGAGCATACCCAGCCATATTCCGTCCACCTTGAACTGGATGTCAGTCTTTCAATACAGTTTTGCCTGAACTATTCCACATTCACAATAGCAGCTGCTCACCTGCTTCCATTTATAGACACAGTCGGGCACAGCACAATTCCAATAATCGACTAGAAAGACAAATTGCAGCATGATTCACATTGCTGGTGCAAAATTTAAGGAAATCTATGAAAAGAATCTGGATTTGTATTTGTTCATTCCAAACTTGGCTTCTGTATTTTAGACACATCAAGAAGTTGCTTTCTGGTATACCAGATGACTTGTGAACATTGCTTTATTTTGTAACAAAATCCTTCAGCTACATGGAGCCCTGCTGCTCCCAGGGCTTATCTTACTGGAATAAACTGGTGTTCATGCAGCTTTCCATCCTACATCAGACAGTGGCAGCTGTTTTAGGAGAAATGTGACCAAAAAAGGCACCTAAATGATCATCATTTATTCTCAGTAACCAGCAACACAAGTTTTTAGCACAGACCTTGCATTGGGATCATCCAGACCACAGCCACATATTAAATCCAGTTCTCCACTTCTCTTCTTCCATGTTGAACATCTCTATTTATCTGGCCTTCCAAAAATTTAGTAGCAATAAATTTTACAATATAAATTATGTACGTTATGAAAACAAACTTCCTTTTGATGATTTTAAAACTTCGTATGATAATTCCCACAGCTGAAGCAATCAGTAATACTGATGCTCTCTTCTTCAAAATATTAATCTTTCCACCCATCTTCCTACAAAAACAAACTTAATTTTATTTTCAATTTTTCAGGCAGGTATGACCTTAATTCATGTCAACATCCAGCAGAAAACTGACACATCCAATGACAGCAACGATGTACTAAAAAAATCCTTATTGATCTTTTTATGATTACAGTAGTTGTCTAAAAGTCAAAGCAGTTTCTTCACCTGTGCCTAATGAATTTAAAGGAGAAGAAAAATTAAACTGCTGCTGTCCATGATTCACAGAGGCCCTTTCCCCAACTCCGGTCCCCAACATGACTGGGTGATCTCTTTCCCAGCATAGTGGATGATTG
Organism: Mesitornis unicolor; assembly: GCF_000695765.1. Classification (NCBI taxonomy): domain Eukaryota; kingdom Metazoa; phylum Chordata; class Aves; order Mesitornithiformes; family Mesitornithidae; genus Mesitornis; species Mesitornis unicolor. Next base: position 17,915 of record NW_010198224.1, read on the forward strand.
CACATCATCCCAAAACCTGCATCTCCATTTCTCAGAGCTTTTTACTGCTACTCATGGCCCTACAGCTCAATTCTCTGCAAACCTAACAGCAAAACCAAAACAAAAATACACAAAAATTACACTGTATTACAGTGCAGCTGCTAGAAACACAGTTTATTTCAATGTGGGACCTAATGTCCTCACTCCAGTCACACCTAAAGCCTTCTCAGTACTTAGAGAAAGCAAATCAAGTGCTTGAGCCCCAGACTCTGTATTATCACCTCATAAATACCAACCCAAAAAGATTCAGAGACTAGGAAAAATGTAGGATCTTGGATCACTTGCGGTTTAGGCACAAATGAAGGAGCATCCAAGGCTTCTGCATGAAACTCAGTCTCGGAAATAACCCAGGTGCTTGCTGTGATGCCAGGCAGTCATTTAAAGCCATGGCTTGAGGCTTCCAACGGAAAAGAGAATCTCATGAAGCTGTGCTTGGAGCACTGCACACACAGAGAATGGTTTTGGTTCGAGGAGACCTTAAAGCTCCCCCCGTCCAACCCCTGCCATGGGCAGGGACACCTCCACCAGCCCAGGCTGCTCAAAGCCCCGTCCAACCTGGCCTTGAACACTGCCAGGGAGGGGGCATCCACAGCTTCCCTGGGCAACCTGTGCCAGTGTCTCACCACCCTCACAGGAAAGAATTTCCTCCTACTATCCAGTCTAAATCTCTCCTCTTCAAATTTAAAGCCATTACCCCTTGTCCTATCATTCCATGCCCATGTAAACAGTCCCTCCCCAGCTTTCCTGCAGGCCCCCTTTAAGTACTGAAAGGCTGCTCTAAGCTTTACCCAGAGCCTTCTCTTCTCCAGGCTGAACAACACCAACTCTCAGACTGTCTCCATAGGGAAGGTGCTCCAGACCCTGATCATCTTTGTGCTCTCCTCTGGACCCGCTCCAACAGCTCCATGGCCTTCTTATGATGGGGACCCCAGAACTGGATGCAGGGCTCCACGTGGGGTCTCACCAGAGCAGAGGGGCAGAATCACCTCCCTTGCCCTGCTGGCCATGGGAAAAGTTTCAGAAGGCATCACAGCACTCTCATCTGCACAGTGACTTTTTCAGTATGAAAAGCACATCTACACACACTCATACTGCACTTAAGTGTCTATACAATAACAATCTGACATAAAACAAGAACCAGTATAGTCAAACTGCTTACACTAAAAATAAATGCCAGCAAAACGCATTTAAGAACCCTCATCCCATTTATTTCACCCCCAGACTTTCAGACTATGTAATACTAAAGAAGTCATTGTACTTTCTTCAACAATGCACTGATTTTCACGTTTTCCTGTGCTTTTCTGCATACCGTGACCAGCTTTGTTCTTTCTTGCGGTGTAAAACCACGTGAGCATATTAAAACGTGACTAAGTGTATCCAGATGTATAGCTCCTATGTGAGCAGCCAGGGGAATGGTAACCATGGCACTGCTTCCCAGAATAGCACTCTCATCTGTAACAGCACTCACGCTGCGGCGGTTGACAGAATGGTTATAAATATATCTATTAACAGCCTTAGCTGAATCTTTAAACAGCACTATAGGGACAGCAGCTGGCTAAAAATAGCTTGACAATATTGCATTTGAACGCTTGTCCTCAGGAACACTTTGTGACACACACACGTAGTGAATGTCTATTTTTCTATCTGCACGGAGCTGCAAACGAACATCTGGGGCACACGGGAGACAGCCAGCGTGGCATTTTCTGACCTCCCTCCTCGCCATAACGCTACAAAGAAAAGCACAATAGTAAAAATCTTGAAAAGGCTGCAATACAAACATAAAGCCATGCCTAGAATGCAAAGTACGTGAACCAAAAAATCATTTTATGAGGGAAAAATAAAAGAGCACAAGGCAATCAGCAGCACACAAGTCATCTGTGTGAGCTACTGGGGCTCAGCCTCATGCTGCTACACTTCCAGATCCCTGACACAGGGAAATGATGGTTCCACACTTGGTACTACCAACTGCATGAGCTCTCGTTCAATATGAAGTAAGGAAAACTGTCTGAAAACTGATTTCTAAATTCATTAATCTTGAATTCAAACAGGTATTCTCAAAAAGAATAAAAAAGATATCTTGTGCTTGCTTCTTTTAGTATTTTCATCATCTTAAGTCAAAATCATTGCGATCATGGTAGATAAGAGTGCAGAAATACCACTGAGGTCAGTTAGGTCAGCTGACAAAAAAACCCCAAGCTTCCTATATTACTGAGGGAAATCTTTAAATTTCATTAAATTATAAAAAAAAATACAGATTGCTAGTTTCTTAATAAGCACCTGCACACCGGAAAATGTGGCCATTCAAAAAAACCACAGCACAAATGATGAAGGTCTTCACAAAGATGTGCTTGCAGAGTAAATCACATCATGTATCGTAGAATATTTTAGCTGAGAAGAAATCTCTGCAGGTTTTCTGGCACAACCGTCTGCTCAAAGCAGGGCCGAGTTACAGTAGATTGTGTAAAGGTTCATCAAGTCAAATCCTGAACCTATCTCTGAAGATGGAGATCTGCAGCATCTCGGAGCAACCATTTGGTGTTTGAGTGCCCTCACTGTGAAGAAGAAACATCCCGATATTTGACTGCAATTTCCTACATTCCAGCTCGTGCCTATTGCTTATTTGGGTGGCGCCCAGTGAATGGAGAGTGGCAATGGACACAAACTGAATGGACAGGACCAGAAGCAGTGGGCACAAACCAATACGCAGGAGGTTTCCTCTCAGCATCAGGAAACACTGATTTTTTTACTGTGAGGGTGGCTGAGCACTGGACCAGGTTGGCTGGAGAGGCTGAAGAGTGTCCTCAAAAATATCCAGAAGTCATCTAGGCATGGTCCTGGGCAAATGGGTGGCCCTGCTAGAGCGAGGAGGCTGGACTAGATGACCTCCAGATGCGCCTTCCAAACTTCCAATTATATCATTTGGTCATCATTATTTTACTGTGCACTTCTGAGATGACTCTGTCTCACTCCTCTCTGTACCCTCCCATCATGTAACTCCCCATCTCCACTTAAGATTGCAGAAACCCAACACTGTCATAACTGTCTGCATAAACCATGGACTCAGATGTCCCACGCAGCATGGTGTTCCTCTACAGGACTCACTAGAGCACGGCCATGACTCTTCTGTACTGAGGAACCAAAAATTGGGCACCAAACTCTAGACATTGCCTCACAAGTGCTGAAGAGATTCACTTTCCTCAGCCTCTTTGCTACACTTTTTCAGGTACGTCCCAGTATGGAGTTGGTCAGCACTGCAAGGACACGCGACCGACTCCCGTTCAACCTGTTGTCCACACTGTCCTCTTCTGCAAAGTTGCTTTCTAGCCAGTCAGCATCCAGACTATACGGTTTCCTGGAGTAAACTGGTTTAAGATAAGTATTTAATTTTATTTTAGACTTAAGTATGTGTGTATTGAGTTTCTCTAATAGGGTTTTAATACGTATTACCTACATTAAAGATAATAAATTAAACTTGAAGTTTAAAACACACTGAATTTGTGTTCTTCAGCAGTAAAGGAAGACTTTGATGTGTTCTTCCAAATGCAAGTGAAAACAAGACATTAGGAAAGAAAAAGTATCTTCAAAATGAAAGCTCTAGAACAGGTTTATGTTACACTTTCCATGCTTCTTGAGGATTATTTAAGGATGAACTACAACTTAAATAGAAACTTCCATCAGTTGTATCCCTCTTAAAGCCTTGGTTTTGGTAAGAGAATGTAAGCTGCCATATAAAATGTAAATACTGAAAAATATATATATATATATTTCTATATATTGAAAAAAACCTATACCATAGTATAATACTTTAATATTCAGGCAAGGAAATTAAGCACTTGAACAATCACAATTGTTATTTTCATAAAGCACATGGATCAACTTGGTCATGGCAGTGAACTTCAGCTGCGAGGCAAAAATGCTTCTACTCAGATTTGTCCATTATCAACCACACTTTTTTAAAGTTTAAACATTTCCAATCTTTTTTCTGGATTTATCACACAGGAATTAGAGCACAGAACACACATTACAACTCTGAATGCCTGAAAATCCATACAAATACTGACAGTGCCACTCCGTCTCTCTAGGATGTTTGCGTATCTGCCAAGTGATGTTACTGTCACCAAGAGGTTTACTCAACCAGTCAAAGTGAGATGCTGAGGACTAAAGGAAAATTATGTCAGATTTGGTTAGATACTTTTTCAAACAGATAAAATGATGACAAAATAAGCCATTAGAATGAGCAACAGCTTGATTGGTAGCATTCTTTTAAAACATCAATTAGGTAACCGATTCTCACAAATAAAACAACAATTAGATGAAATCTCTGTGCAAAATAAAGTAATTTTTGTCAACGTCTACTACAAAACTGCTTTTAGACAAGGGCGTTAAAGGGTTTTGATAAGAGTTCCAGTTAAACTTGTGCCGCACATTTAAGCAGAATTCTCTGGTAAGTCCTTCATGACTCTGCTCTGGTATAAACCTTTGGTCAAGTAGCAGTTGACTTTGATCTGAATGACTCTTTTCCTCAAATAATTTGTTGCAAGTATTCCCATAGAAGTGAAAGCAGAATATCAAAAGTTGTCTGAATTTATTATAACTTCATCAGATAGTCTAAAATTAATCATTAACAAGTACCAATTGGATGGCTCGATTTACATAGATGGTTCTGCTTTGATAAACCAGCAGTTCCTAAGCACCAGCTACCGAAGCTAAGAAAAAGTACAGTTAAAGTTCAACACCGAACAAAAAAACCCCACCGACTGATATAACAACTTCAGAGAAAAATAACACTGATTCCAAGATGTAGCTGACTGTATTTATGGCTCCCTGCTTTAAATTTCAGTCACAGTGCCATCTGGTGACTATTTATACTGTTATACATTTTAAATAGATGCTGTGTTTTAGGCTCATCCAACCACCTTATGTCATCTACCCCCTACATGAACCCCCTTCTCTTGCCTTAAGCTTTGTATGAATTTGAGGACAGAAACAATTCTCCGTGAACTGGAACAGGTCAAAATTTCCCATTTAGATTTTCTTGCCAACTTAAAAGTGCACTAGGAACACAGTGGACTTTAAGCACTAAGGCATCTCAATATTGCTATAAACCGGTAAAGTTTCTGTCGATGGAAATGAACAGCATGATTGCTTTCATTTAAAAAGTGGTGGCAGATAGATAAACTTAGTGAAAAAATCAAGTATAAAATTTATTGATCAGCTTGCTGCATAAAAACTCAAGCAGATTTCCCAGGCCCATTATATATTTCATCTCTTTTAACAATTTATAGAAGTGATGAGCCAAGTTGTGACACTTTGATAAAGACGGTAAAATGGGAGAAAGATTTCTCATATTGGTGTTGACCTTTATTTTTCCCCCCTTCCCCAAACCCATAACAAATATTCCCAATGCATTCTCCCTTCACCTCTTCCCACAACAAAATAAGTATCATAAATTGCATATCTATAAAAAAGGACCATCCAGGGAAATACCGTGTTATACTTGGTAGCAGTTTTTCTAAGTACAGACATATATATATATATATATATATATGTGTGTGTATTTATATAAAATATAGACTAATATCTGCTTGGAAGTTAAGATAAGACAGTACAAACAATTCAGTCAGAAACTGCTACATAGAACAAAAATAAATATGGCTATTGAACAAAAATTACAGGTAGATTTCTGTCTCTCCTCCTCTTCTTGAATAAAAGATGTCATGTAATATTAGATATCCTCAAGTCTTTCAGTAGGAGAAATCGCATCTCACCTTCATATGAAACAATCTGTGCGTACCTCATGAGGGAGAAAATGAATTCATTTCATTGGTGCTTACAATCATTAACACTACCTCGATTTCCAGTCCAGTGTCTCTTCTATTATTAAATATCTCCACAAGGAATCGCATGTGTAACACATTACATATTATTTCAGATGCTACCACTTTCCTTCAAGGTGGTAACAAAACACTTCACAGCTGAGACACTCAAAGAGAACAACTATTTTTTATTTTCAAAACCAAAAATCCACTGTTTCTGAAAGATTCACTGCAAGGAACTGCTCTGATTTCATACCGACAGTAGAATTATTCTGACCATACTATGCAGGTCAATAATTTCTGCTGGTTTTCTTCCCATAAATCAAGCAACATTTTTTCCATTGCTCACTATTTTCCAGAAAGCAGTTCACACCCAAAGATACCAGTTTTGCTTTTTAAGAGTAATATAACCTATTCCTGACAACAAGAGGCATACACAATTATTTCATAAATTGGGGGAAAAAATAACCAGTTTATCTGAAGAAACAGCAATTCTCTTAATATTCTACAGTGCCATAGAAACGTTTTGTATTCACTTGAATGAACGTTCATTGAAGGAGTGACTGGAACTCAGGTCCACCTCCCCCGTGTACCAATCATTTCAAATAACCTTTGTCTCAGCTAAGCTGGGTATTCCCGTACCACACACTTGTAATCAGCCAGAAATTGTATTTCTATTGCACTGTGTTGAGCTTGCAAGGCCTCAGGATTGAGGTTTGCTCAGCTCTGAACTTTTCTTGACCTGGTTGCAGCTTTGTTTTATGAGGTTTAGCTGCCATAACAATTTGTCCAATCAATGACTAATTTGTTTGACTTTTGTTGGTACACCCACAGTTCTAAGCAGGTATGTAGAATTAGACATTTATGAGTAAGATGATGATGTGCTGTAGAGAAACACAGGCCTCACACCATGGAAGCTTTGAGAGGTGGATGCAGTCCAGAGAAGTACGGGCATGGCATGGTAAGAGACACGATACACACTGGACACCATGAACCCCAAAGGCTGTAACTCACCTACAGTCTGGTAAAGAAATGCTGACACAGACTGGACAGAAACACCAAAAAGAGAATTTATATCATCTAACATATGTAAAAGATACCGTATGTAGTGATTTTGGACATTAACGCAGAGCTGCAGACCAATGAAAAGAGAGTAAGGTGTAAAAACACTGTAACAAACACCTAGAAAGGACCCCAAGCGCGTACAAACCTGCAGCTGCAGATACTAGAGATTTTGATTCGTGTACTTCATCCTCTCTTCCCCATGGCCACACCATTGTCAGTTTTACCATAAGTTCTGAGAGCCTCAGAATACATGTGAGAGATCTTACCAATGCATATAAACAACTGAAGGGAGGGTACAAAGAAGACAGAGCCAGGATCTTTCCGCTGATGCACTGTGCAGCTCCTAGCCAGTGAATATGACTCATAGTGCAACTACTGATTTTCCTTAATGGATTAAAACCTGAAAATTCAAATAATTTCATATTATTACCTAAGTTTTCCACTCTGATAGTGATGATTATGGTGTAGAATATAACTATCATCATACCCTCAGGAAGAAATTCTTTCCTGTGAGGGTGGTGAGACACTGGCACAGGTTGCCCAGGGAAGCTGTGGATGCCCCCTCCCTGGCAGTGTTCAAGGCCAGGTTGGACGGGGCTTTGAGCAGCTTGGGCTGGTGGAGGTGTCCCTGCCCATGGCAGGGGTTGGACTGGATGAGCTTTAAGGTTCCTTCCAACCCAAACCATTCTGAGTCTACAATATATATATATTTGAGACTTTTTCATGTACTGGTGAAAAATGCCACAGGAATGCTCTCACTCAAGAGAAAGATGGCAACACAACTACAAGAACACACCATTTAATTCTGAAAAATGTTCTTCATTTTTTCCTGTTCAGCTCTTTGACCTTGAAATTCTTGGATGAAAAATAGCATGGAGCAGCTCACACAAAAATGGAAGAGTGGCCTCCTATGAGAATATACCTCCCCGAATCAGGCTGAGATGTTTTTGAAAATAAGACTCTTGATCCAAAATTACTGTGTTAAGCCAAGGGGTCTTTCTGCTGTCTTCTACTGGTCAAGTCAACCCTGATGAAATGCACTTTTACAATAAGGGAAAATGTATTTTAAAATCCCTCTTGTGCTTGATTCAAGCTGAAACACTCTAAGACATTGCCCTTGCCAGCAGCCTATTCACACAGCAAGGCATTGGTACCCTGGCGTAATAAGAAATTCCCTCTTGACAAGAGAAATTTCCCACAGAGCTTCATTCAAACCACCAGATCCCAACCACGAGGCATCACATAAACTTTCAGAATTAGAATATTCAACACCAAACCACAGCATAAGAATTCAGTTCACAGATCTCTTACAGTGTAAGGATTCATACGGCTTCTCAGTAAAAACCAAGAATCTTTCCACGCCTATATATATCCATACGTATATAACTTCATGTCATCTATACGCTGTAGAAACAAACCAGTCCCCACATCCCTATTTAACAAATAAAGTGGGGTTTTTTATTCCACTTTCAAGTTAAAACTCAAAACCTAACACTGGAAGACCTGGTTAGGCAGACAGTCGAAACAGCTTTCTGAAAGTAAATACATCCCAACGCATGACCTAAGCCTTCACCTAAACAGGCGTCTTCAGAAGTAGCACATTTTCCAGCATGTGCTAAACAGAAACAGCAGCAGCCAACTTTCCATTTTAAATGAACAAATTTGTAAACTTGCTGAGAAAGAAGTAAATTAAGAACTGACAAAAATGACAGCTGAAAGTAGTAGAACACAGGGTTTTTTTCCCTAAATATAAATCAAGTCAGACTGAAATATCTTCGGCTTCATTTATAAAAGCAACTTATATCTCTCTGATTTTAAATCTACCTACTTGTATACAATTTTAACTGGCACTAATCAGTTTAAAATTGTTTCTCATCACGCTGAATTCACCAATTTTATCTTGCAATCTCCAAGTCATTTGAGGCTTATGTGGCTCAAAACCTCAGCCATAGATTAGAACGCTAAAAGCACCAACACATATAATTAATGGAAGTAGTACCATTTTCCAGGGAATACACAGTATAATTATATGACAAAAAGGACAGGAGACAGCAGGAGAACATGAAGGTTACATCAAGCAACAACCTCAGCTTCCTGACCAGGTAACCTTCATTAACACCCCTTCAAGCTCAGAAACTCATAAGGGCCTTAAAGCTGATATTTCCAGTGCTTTCCACTGCAATAATTTAACATCTGATAGATCAATTCTTTCCAACAGAAGCACAGACGTGTCTGTAAAGATCTGTCCTCTTTCTTATTTATGGAGTTTTCCCCACCATTTCACAGTTCAACCCTCACATACGCATACACATGCACCTATTTCATTTAAATGAAGTACTCCTGTATACAATATCTGAAAAGTGAGCTATTTTCAATAGAACATGAGCAAGTCACCCACATGAAACATTTGTACGTATTTACGATACAGGAGGTTGTCATTCACAATCCATCCACTTCATAACATTAAATTAACATTAGGGACTTTGATAGGATCTGAATTCCTTCCTTGCAATAGTAAATTCATATCAGGAATTCCAGCTTAGATTATACCTACACTTCTTAATTTAAATTTAAAAACGGTTTAATTTCAAGTAGGCAGTAAAACTTCTTAATGCCCAGCAGCCATTTTTCTAGAGCCATCTCTTTAAAACCTATCACAATTTGGTGCCAGGACAGGTAACCTGCAGGTTTCAAAACACAGTGAATTTGGGTATCCTTTCAGATTTATTTTTTTTTTAAATAACATGAACTCTTAGTCCTGGCTGCCTTGAAGCCCAACAGAGGAGTTCATTTATACAAGCCTTCCCTAGCTATCATTAATTATTTTTGTAACTTGAACTCATCTTTATCTTAAACCATATATTAATGGCAAATAAAAATATATTCAAATTGAACCATTTTCTTTATGGATGAATTTGAGAAAATGTCATCTTGGTGACATATTAGGAGGCTTGACTTTCAATCAGATTTCTTTAAAAGAAGCTCAGATTCCAGTCAAAAAACAAAATCAACAGAAGTTGCTGGGAGGCTGTGATAATTTAAGCTGAATTTTATCCAAATAGCACGAGCGTTTTGGTAAGACATAAGAATTGATGCATTTAACACTTGCTAAGACTGCCACAATGCTCAAATCTCCTCTTGAATTCAACTCAGAACAGGGCCATCGCTACATTTTCTGACGTACACATCAGCCCTAACACAATTGCTTTCAAAGGCCAGGGACACAAACACACGCAGTTACCTATGCGTGCATCGACACTGGTGACATTTTTAACACGACGAAAAAATGATACAGAACTACATCATTTTCAGAGTCATAACCTCTTCTTCCAACTTCCTAAGTGAAAACGTAAAAGAAATGTGAAAATCTACCTAAAAGCAAGCAAACAAAATTATGCAACTTGGGAGTGGGGGATATGTTGACAACTCACTTACATTTACTTGCAGTTAAATAATTTGGTATATCTTATGGTTTAAAATCTCTAGCTGCAGAAAAATCTTAATTCTTGCTATGAGATCCTAGATATTTTTTCACTCTGCACCCTGAATAGTTAATTAGAGATGCAGGGTAGCAATTTGCCACTTCCTGAGGTTCAACAAGGCCACATGCAGGGTCCTGCACCTGTGCTGGGGCAATCCTTGTTACCAGTACAGGCTGGGGGATGATGTGATGGAGAGCAGCTCTGTGGAAATGGACCTGGGGATACTGGTGGACAAAAATCTGGGCATGAGCCACCAATGTGCACTAACAGCCCAGAAGGCCAATCACATCCTAGGCTGCATCACAAGAAGTGTGGCCAGCAGGGCTAGGGAGGTGATTCTGCCCCTCTGCTCTGCTATGGTGAGACCCCACCTGCAGTGCTGCATCCAGTTCTGGGGCCATCAACAAAAAGGACATTGAAGCACTGGAGCAGGTCCAGAGGAGGCCACAAAGATGATCAGTGGCTAAAGCATCTCTCCTACGAAGAACAGGCTGAGACAGTAGGGGTTGTTCAGCCTGGAGAAGGCTCCGGGGGGACCTTATAGTGACCTTCCAGGACCTGAAAGGTGCCTATAAGAAATCTGGGGAAGAGTTGTTCACAGGGGCATGGAGCAATAGGACAACAGGTAATGGTTTTAAACTAGAAAAGGGTAGATTTAGGTTGGAAATTAGGAAAAAGTTCTTCACCATGAGGGTGGTAGATCAGTGGAACAGGTTGCCCAGAGAGGTGGTGGAGGCCCCATCCCTGGAGATATTCAAGGCCAGTTTGGATGGGGCTCTGAGCAACCTGACCTGGTGACATTGTCCCTGCTCACTGCAGGGGTTGGACTGGATGAGCTTTAGAGGTCCCTTCCAACCCAACGCATTCTGTGATTCTGTGATTATATGATCATAAACTGATAGAAAAACCTAATTAAGCAAGGATAAGCACACAGCAAAGAGAACCTGAACTGAATGCCATGAGTAGATGAGAAACATCACCCAAACACTGACTTGGAAGAGAAAGATGCATCCTTGTCTCATCATACATAAAGCATTACCCAAATTATCAACCGTGTATGCACTGGAGTCAAATATGGAGCAAAACTTGAGGTATAACCCGATTTAATCTGACGGTAACCAGAATACCCTTTCTTATTCTTCAATGTCTTGTCAATTTTGGCCTCTGTTTCTCTCATTGAAAAAAAGAAAATAGAAATATATGAGAGAACAATAGAATTATGTAAAGACATATAGATAGCCCTCATTTCTTCACCTTAAAATTCATTTAATAGTATGTTTCACTCAGTCCATATTCCTTTCAGTGTAGAATTCCCCAGATAAATCTCAGTTCCTAGTGCTTCTCAGGCCCTATATTGAAAATCCACATTTTATATTCTCTACAACTACAGCCAGCTACTCCAGTTCTGCACCCATTCTTCACATATAAATGTAGCAGAGAAATGTGCAGAGTAACTAAAACGTAGTGTCTATTTTCCCTTTAATTGCTTTCCAAACAAACAAAACCCACACACACAACTGTGCGTTTCCATTTACACACAGGATAATATGCAAATGTCTCAAATCTGCTGCTATTCCTCAAGGTTTTCCTAATTCATAAAATAGCAGTAAAATATAAACCAGCAAGTGAGTCACACAAACAGAGAAGGATGAAAAACTTCAGCTTACACTAAATGATAAGCTATAATTCAAAGTTTATTTAACGGTAAGAAAAATAAAAGGCCCAGCATAACTCCAAACAGGTAGCCACGCAAGTGTGAAAGATAAATTCTTAAAATGCAGGAAGTAAATGATCAAAATAAAACGTACCTTCCTCCAAAGGAGGAATACAGCAGGAAACAAAGAAAAAGGAAAAGATATTAAGAGAAACTGTGAAGCTGTTCTGAGATGCAGCACAGACAGACACCCATGTGTCAATCCATGTCATCCCATTTGTGTGGGTTAGTCCAGGGCCAACACTTCAGCGTGGCTGACAAAATTTTAATGAAGTGTCTGACTACGCTGGAGACGTTAACCACTTCAGCACAAAGCTCCTCATTCTGCAGCTTTCTGAATTTGTCTTTTCAGTTTCTGGAAAAAAGCTTTTCTTGTCTCAGAGAGCAAGTTTACCACAAAGGGCATTTCCCATTGTATTCCTAACCCTCTGACCTGAAGATTTGTGTTTCCAAAAGCAATTTTCACTTTTACAGATTTCAGATTGTCTGCACGGAAAGCATAGTGAACAGTGAATAGTGAACAGTGAACGGTAACCGAGCAGTTTCCTCTCTTCCCTGAAATACACAGACTTTCTAACTCCTTTGAGAGCAATCCAATCTTCATTCACTGAGAAGATCCCAGTCAGGTTTTACTTCTTTGGTCTTTTTGTTTTGCTTTTTTCCCAGGGACATGAGCCCGGTAAGAATGCATTGTGTTCAGCACATCAGGTATTTTATAATAATATTATACAAACTGGAGAAAAAAAACAACTTTCAATAAAGAAAAAAATCAGTATTAAAGATACTACATGACTCTGAAGACTTTGAAGAAGTTGACTTACCTAAATTATGTTGTTTGTCTGGGTTTTTTTAATAAAGGGAAATTTTTAACAGTAAATTTACGTTCACCCACTATTTTGGTGATTCTCAAGTACACCTCACATTTGAGTATATTCAAATACATGAGAAACACTGCATTTTGAACTCCAAACTGTATGGCCTTATTCTGTTGTAGTCTAGAATACACTCAGTGTGAGCACTTTGAAATAGGAGTAATTTTTTTTGTTGAACCTAGAAAAGACAATGAAAATTAAGATACAAACCAAATACTAGACTAGACACATGCTAAAGGAGAAAAACACCAACAAAAGGATAAGGCAGCGGTGTGGATGTCTAAAACGACACAGAGAAGAGACATGTACCAAGTTTGCTGATGATACCAAACTGGGAGGTGCTGTTGACTCTCTTGAAGGACAAGAGGCCTTGCAAAGGGATCAAGATAGACTGGAGCATTGGACTACAGTTAATTGAAATTTAATTCAAATTTAACAAGTCTAAATACTGGACTCTGCACCTAGGATGGAGTAGTGCTGGGCACAAGTATAGACTGGGAGAGGAGAGGCTGCAGAGGAGCCCTGCAGAAAGGAAACTGGGGGCACTGGTTTACAGCAGGCTCAACTCAAGTCAGCAGCGTGTCCTGGTAGCCAAGAGGACAAACCACATCTTGGGGTGATTCAAACACAGCGTGACCAGGCGGTCAAAAGAGACGATTACCTTGCTGTGTTCAGTGCTAGTGCGGCCTCACCTTGAGCACTGCATGCAGTTCTGGGCCCCACCAATTTTAAGAAGGATGTGAAGGTCCTTGAATGTGTCCAGGGAAGGGCAACAGAGATGGTGAAAGGGCTGGAAGGAATGTCCTGAGGAGTGGCTGAGGACTTCGGGCTTGTCTAGTTTGGAGAAACAGAGGCTGAGGGGTGAACTCATCACTCCCTACAGCTTCCTGAGGAGAGGAAGTGGAGATGGAGGTGGTGATCTCTGCTCCCTGGGACCAACTGATAGAACGCATGACAATGGTTGAAAGCTGCATCAGGGGAGGTTTATACTGGACGTTAGGAAGGATTTATTTACCAAAAGGGTGGTCAAACACTGGAACAGGCTTCCTAGAAAGGTGGTCGGTGCCACAAGCATGCCAGTGTTTAAGATACACTTCAACAATGCCCTTAACAACGTGCTTTAACTTTTGGACAGCCCTGATGTGGTCAGGCAGTTGGATCAGATCATCACTGTAGGTCCCTTCCAACTGAAACAGTCCTATTCTATGGTGTAGATACAGAAGCAGAAGATGCATCTACATCAATGACATGGCTCTTGCTCTTCCATATTTTCGTTGTGCACAGCAGACTCTCCAGGTGTCAAAACTGGTCTGGGGCCTTTCTTCTGCCACTGGACAGCAGCTGTTATGTCAGCTCTTCCCTGTTCTGAAGGAGAAATGGAGTTACTGCAGGTTACAGCTGTCAAGCTGTCCTTCTGGTATCATTTCCTGGACATTCGACCCTGGAGTGAGATGGATATCGCAGTAACAGAGGTTAGAGAAGCATCTGTAAATTCTGTCCACGAAGCAGAAGGTGTATTCCTCACAAAGCAGAATGTGGATATCGCAGTAACAGAGGTTAGAGAAGAATCTGTAAATTCTGTCCACAAAGCAGAAGGTGTATTCCTCACAAAGCAGAATTATTAAGTTGATGTCTGGATTCCTTCTCCCTTTCTCTTTCACCCTGTAACCCCTACAAGTTTGGTTGTGGAATATAAATACCCTATCTTATGCCTTCCCGTTGCAGGACAGGTTCAACACACACAACTAGGAGAGCCCAATGTGATGTACACACAGCCCAACAGGACCCAAACTGGTGGCCAGGTTTTGTTCTGCAGAGTTATGTATGTCATCACCCCTTATTTCTACACGTAGTATGTAAAGAGAGAATGCCCACATACTCATTGTCATGATTTCAATTCAAATACCAAGTATCTTGAAAAAATATACACTGAAAAAATGCTACTGGGTAACCATTAGAAATCGTCTCCACTGCTGCTTCTGTTACCCGTGACTCCCACAACCACAGGAGCGACATTTTACATCAGGGACTTTTCAAAGCGAGTGACTTTCACAAAGGGGTAAGGTAAGCAGAGCTGCCACTAAACTAACACCTGAAGATTAGGTTTTTTGGGTATTTTCCTCCACAAAAACCGTAGTCAATGTAATTATTCTGTAATTAAATGCAGGGTTATAATGTTCAAATTTGGGGACAGCTTTTTCTCAACTGACTTCTCTTAAGTTGAAGAGGCACTCTGAGGAATACTCACTGAATTAAGCAGTACAGAACATTATATCACTATTATTTCTTTATTAATTTTTCAGTTAAAAATCTAACATTCCAATTCCACTCCCTCAGGACTGGGAGATCACAACTCACACTTGGATACTAAGTACAAAGAACAGTTAGGATTCAAACAAACTATTTTACTCGTTTTGTAGTAGAAGAGTTATCTGGATGAAGTTCTGCATTACAGTTGCATGACGGTACCACCACAAAGGAAACCCAAAAGGTGAGTTTCAAAACTGCAACATTGAAAAAAAGTTCATTAGAATCTGTAAAACTTTAAAACTTTACAGAGATACAGCCCGACCAGCAAAACCAGCGCTTCTGGGGAAATCATCACTGAGCTGTGTAACAGTGCTGGAAATGGAGCGTGCTTCCTCCTTCTGAATTTGACATCTCTGTCATACACGAAAGTTCAAAATAAAACTCTAAAAATAATTGGTCTCACATGAGCACACTTACAATAGGCAGAGAAAAGACACCTAGGACAGGAGGCCCTTTACTCACTTCAAAACCCAGCGGTGGAAACTGCAGGTGGACAAATTAAGGCTAACGGTAAAATGCCCTCTTAAATGACATGGGTATGTCACCATTGAAGGAACTGCTATAAAGACGTACAAAGTTTTCCGCCACTGAAATAATTTAATAGGATGGCTTCCAAAAATGCACATTTCAGCTTAGAATTCTCAGCTTGATGCTGAGCCATTGAGATAAATTTATCAGGATCAGAGTAGATGGATCATCAGTGGGAAGTTTTCACCAAGGCTACAAGAATGGATTCCCAGCATCTGTATAACTTTCCATCTTTTTCTATTTCAACTCATTTGCTCACCATTTTTAGCTACTCCTTCCTAATCTAGACCAGAGCAGGAGCTGAATATAGAGTTTATAGGTAGCTACCAAACATCAGGCAAACTCATGGATTTGGGCTGACCACAGCACTGCACTGACCAAGCAAGAAGTAGAAAAGTATGTTAAGTCATATATTAAGACACAATAGACATTAACATGGAAGAATTAAAATAAATAGACACAGATAATTACCTACAGGAAATTAGCATTGGGCAAGAGGCAAAATCTAGAAATAGCTTTTGGAAAAAAGCTATATTTAAGTCTTGATTTTTTTCCTCTTGTCCTAGGCTTTTTCCTCTCCCTTACTTTGGACAATTTTAGGTAACTTTCATTTCCTGGAAATTTAAGTCTTTTAAAGCCAAACCTATCCTGCTCACCCTAAAAAAGAATCAGCTTTTGACACTGATCAATGATAACATTAGCACAACATTATTGTTAGTACTATACTAAGATATAAACCTGCATTAAATCTTGGGCTTTTGTGTCTGTTTTCAGTGTTTTCAGCAGTAGAAAGCTTCAAACAAATAAACAAATATAAACTGGAATCCTCTTAAGCAATCCCTCAAAGAGAATATTTGTCCAAACCATCTTACTCAAAAATTGCAAACTATGACATTTAAAACCTGCTTTACCCCATAAACAGTAAATGTGCCGCTTGCTGTGATGATTATCCAGTCGTTTCCCCAGGTGAAATGAAGTTGGTAAAGTAGATTCTGATGTGCCCTTTCAAAAATGGCTTGGCATCAATTACAGCCATCACATTCTGTGTTCCCAATTTCTTCTGCCAAAACTACCGCACTTGACCTACTCTTTTGAAGTCCCCACAGTCATAAATTACTGAACCTCGTTCTCTCTCTCACACTCCTGGGTAAGGCAGTTATTAAGAATGTCACTTTTAGCCAAACAGAAGATCTGCAGTCTAAAGAGTCTGCTTTTTTTATTCAGATGCACTTTAATTCCTTTGGCCAGTCGCCCAAAAACTAGAATAAATACGCACAACTATGACATGTGCCTGTGATGGAGAAATCAAGAGTACTTCAAGAAGAAAGTTATTTGACAACTTAAGAAACTGCTCTTCCTTGAAGATTTCTTTATTCTCCAATTGAGAGAAAAAGAACTGATTGATATTTTTTAAAACAGAATAAATCCAGAGCAATTTCAAACCAATCAAGGTTATGCTGCTAAGAAAGACCTGCATATGGCACCTGGCGTTTACCTCAGCCTTTTGAAAAGCTATTCTTCATTATTTGTCCGTGCACTGGGACTTTCTGGTTAAAGAACCACAGGAAAAAGAAGAGATGGATAAAATTTATGGAAACTCCAAAAAACTTCCATCAAACATTTAGCAAGAAGAGACTATCATATGCAGGATGAGCAAAATTTAAGCAAAAAAAAAAAAGCAACATAAGGTTGAAAGCAACTTCACCAGCAAATTTCTAGATCATTACATTTTGAACTTGACCATTTCATAATGTAAGAACTAAATTTTAGTGAGCAGAACAAAATTCTCCAAAGAGATAAAAAAGAACCTAAATGACCCTTTCTTCTCCACGTCTTTTTCCATATATTCAAGGAGGCCACTGGCATTTGGCGCTAGACAAGAAATGTCAATAAAAAGTACTGATAGCAGCAGCTACCCAAATGAATACAACTAGGATAGGGACGTTGTCACCGCTAGCTAGTAATGAAATAAAAGCCTAAAAATGAGGGTTTGGATGTGAAGATGATGAGGATGCAATTCCTGTGTAGCAGCAAAAGTGCTATCAAATTTATGGAGTAACTGTTGGATTTGCCATCATTTGGAGAGTAGGCCTCCTCTCTCACAGCCCACTTCCCTGCAGAACACATTTTTATCCTAAATGCCTGTTTACAAGCTCACTTGGTTAAGTCTATCCCATCAGAGTGATTTCTTGAGGTAAGCCATTTGTTATCGTTTCAGGGGAAGATTTACAACAGTAATGCAGCATCATTATTAGGATCTAAGTCATAGGAACTACAACTTATGTTCAGGATGCTGCATGTAAACTAAACCCCTCAAAAGTCAGAAAAATTATTTCTTCCCAGTAACAGTTTTCCAGAGCTGTAACTAAGCAGAAAACCAAGAAGTAAAATTGAAACAAAAAAGTAAGAAAGACATGGGTAGTATTTATTTGCTTGTGATTTACCTATTCTGTTACCTGACAGGCTCTACGTGCTTTAATTTTTGCTCAGCCCTGAATTTGTCATCATGGACTTGATGACTGCTGTAGGTCCCTTCCAACTGAAATAGTCTATTCTATAGTTATAAACTATCAGCTACAAGAATAGGGGTGAAGAGATCTCAGTCTGGATTTAGAAATTAAAACCTACAAGGTGAAAAGAGAGGAAATTGAGGAATAAAAGGGTGAATTAAGCAGTAGATGAAAGGCAAGCTGGAGAACTGCAGCTAAAAGACCCTTAGCATTGCTACGGCATCTACAGAACAAAAATTGTTCAAGCACCTTCTCAGGATATTGACTGTTACAGCGCATTTAAAAGGATTAAGATGTGAGTATCCAGCTAAAAATGAAAATGCAGTCAGGAATTTTACTGAACTTATATGGAACAACTCACAAATACAAAGCTACTAAATGGAATATACAGACGCTTAATTGAGGACAACTCTGTCTCTTACCACATAGCAACAGGATTTTGAAACAGAGGAAATAAAAGCCGTTCCAAAATGAAATTAAAATCATTTCTCCATCTATTCCTTGCATTCAAATTTTGCTTTACAGAAAAGACTCCACATCTATAAAACGACTTAATACACTTCCAGCTTTTCTCCAGCTAATGCAAGACACACATTACACTGACACTCTAATCTTACATTGTGTAACATTTTCTTCTATGCATAGATATCAAGATTTGAATAAAATTCTCTCTGATATGCTTCAGTAAGTGACAGGAACATCCTTAAGGCAGGCCACAGTTAACTGGAGGAACACAGCACCTATATGACGCTCTCCGCATTTAATTTCACACTCACATGGGTTGAATTAAAAATTTGATTATGCTTTCTAAAACACATAAACAACTTCACTGGACCAATTTATGTAGGCACTGGAGAACCTTCCAGATGATCAGAGCTGTCCTCTCTCTTGGTGTCTCCAGTGCTATTTTCTGGTGCATTTAAACTTCTGCCACTACGTTTTCCCACCAGAGAAGATGCCTTTCTCCCAGCCACGCTTCTGGATAAGTTAAAATGCCAGAAATTATCACGATGAGCCTAGTGAAAATGAGCATGGCAAAATCCCATGTTTATCAATACCCTTACATTGAATGGATGAAGATACTGCATAAATCTTTGTAAGGATGAAGTGTGAAAATACATTTGGCCATTAAGTTATCATAACATCCAGAATTTCCATTGTAACTGAAACCTAAATATCAAATGCTTGAAAGAGTCTCCACTTATAACAGAACACAAGCCTTCCATATTTTCAAGTCAGTCATTCTGAAAGAATTCTTGCGTTGCAGGGTAAAACCTGTGCTTGTAGGGGGAGAACAGATCTTTTAAATCTTACCTATAGCTTTTTTTTCATAAACTTGAGTTTACCCTATCCAGAACCGGAAATGACTGAACAAGACTCAGTTAGGAACTGGAAGATACATAGTCAAAGAAGTATAGCACCACAGATGCTGTTGAAAGAAAGGGTTTCTTAGCTGAAGCACAGCATGATACCCAACGTGCTACAGGGCTTCCGATTCAGACCTGGACAATATCCTCTCATTTCAGGAGCAGACACAATTAATTAAAATCCACCTGCGGAGAAGATGAAAACTACAGTCTAAGGAGCAGAACAAATCCTTAAAGGGTTGATCAACTGCCCTCAACTCTTGGTGCTGAAACATTCTCCATTTGGCAGAAGCAATCATGGGGGCGACTGCAGCAACTCTGCAATGCCAGAGAAGCAACACCAAGAGCAGTAAGAATGTAAAGACTGAGAAACAAATAAATAAGGCACTTGAAATACAGAGTAATCTTTGGTCCACTTCTCATTTCTGATCTACCTCATCTATTCTAAGAGAGGAAAACTAAGCTTGCAAGAATTCACAGGAGCAAAATTAAAGCATATATCTATATATATATCTCTCTCACATTCTGTGATTCTGTGAGATATATATATACATATATAATATATGTATAGAAGTATCCTGAATCATCACTTGATGATAGGGCACATAGCATCCTGAAGCTCCAGTCCCTTCAAGTTTCCACCACTGCAAGTCACACAAAAGCCCATCTTTTGTTTTTCTCCATTACTTGAACCCAGTCACTTTCTCCTCCACTTTTTCCTTCACTTTCCGTACAACCAATGCCCTCCTACATGAGCCCACTTCAATATTAAGATTTTCTGCTTTCTTACCATAATGTCATTATGGAAGTAACCAGCTACTGCTGTTCTATTTGAAGAGAGCACTTGTTAGGCATTACCATGATAAAAAATAAAGTAATTTTTGGACTTCACAGCGATCTCAGGGCATCCCCATCCCCAAATGGGTTCACCTACCGTTACCTTTTGAGTTACAGCAGCTGCTAGAGGGAACTGAAATATTTCCAATGAAAAAAGTACTTGAAGTTGTAAAACATGTTGAATTGAAACTGCAGCTACTACAGTGATAATACTGAATGTAAAGTACCAGATGAGATGAATGAATTGAATTTATTCAAATTCAGGAGGGTAGCACATTCATTTTTCCCATGGCTCTAGAGAATAGCTTTAGTTAAACATTTCCTTCGTGTTCTGAAGTACAATCCTCTCTAGGGCACAGCAGAGCGTTCATTTCTTGATGGAACAATTCACAGAAGACGAAGAGAGTCGGTGAGTAGAAACAGCGCTGAATACTCAAACACCTCTAAAACCAAAAAACACCTAAAGGAATATTAGCAATACCAATCTGGGCAGGGAAGGAAATGTAAGAGCATTTAGACTCAGACTCTCAAAAACTACAAGCTTTCATCCAAGTCCAAACTCTACTTTTATTATCCTTTTTATTTCAAGGGAAATGGCAATTCTTAGCCACAAAGGCAACAAAAACCACCTTGCTGAGCCAGCAAAGGTTAATTTAGCTCATGGCTCCAATCTGAGCAGACTTCAGGAAATGTGATTGGTTTTCTAATACTTATCTCACAAACGTCAATTAATTATTTAAAAAAAAAGGTCATTTTGATAAAAATCAACTGGGGAAGACAAAGAGAATTTCTTTTCTTGTTAGGGAACAATGACCTGTGTCTTCCTTCTTATCTTTTTTCTTCCTAAGACTAAATGTGTTTCATACTGAAGGAGAACTCAGGGCCACAGAATTTACAAGTACTGAATTCCAAAACAGGGCAGTGGGGAAATACAACACCTAACCTGGATTATATGTTTGCACCTAAGATCTCATTCCTAAATTCAGACTTGGAAAACCAAACCGAACCAAAAAGAACCAAAAAGAAGGAACCTAAATTTCAATTTTGCACCACAGGTTCAACACCCTCACTAACTTCAGCGGGATCCAGCGTTATTTAAAAGTTAAATCATCAATCTTGTTCTGTTTAAGGACTTAAACTTAGAACAGATTTAAGACTTATGGGTTCAAGGAGTTTGATCTTCAAGTATCAACACCATAAAGTTTCTCTCAATTAACAGCATGGCTTCATTCTGGAAGAGCAGAGCCTGAGAACTGCATGGAAAAAGTCCAACTAAGGCCCATATCTCATTTTAATACACTGCTGACTGAATCAGGAAAGATGCACTACAGACGGTGTATTGAATTTGATTAGCTCTACATCCCCTATTTGAACATTTCCTACCATTTACTGACAGTGCACAAACAGAGCAGCTCCGTGAGATTGCTTAATCACAGAATCACAGAACGTTAGGGATTGGAAGGGACCTCAAAAGCTCATCTAGTCCAATCCCCCTGCCGGAGCAGGAACACCCAGATGAGGTTACACAGGAAGGCGTCCAGGCGGGTTTTGAATGTCTCCAGAGAAGGAGACTCCACAACCTCTCTGGGCAGCCTGGTCCAGTGCTCTGTCACCCTCACTGAGAAGAAGTTTCTTCTCAAATTTAAGTGGAACCTCCTGTATTCCAGCTTGTGCCCGTTACCTCTTGTCCTATCATTGTTTGTCACCAAGAAGAGCCTGGCTCCATCCTCGTGACACTCACCCTTTAAATATTTATAAACATGAATGAGGTCTCCCCTCAGTCTCCTCTTCTGCAGCTCCCTCAGCCGCTCCTCATAAGGGAGATGCTCCACTCCCTCCATCATCTTTGTAGCCCTTAAACCTCTTCAGTTTCTGTAGTTGAATCTCTACAGTTACAGCTCATTTTCAGTGTGCCAAAGCAAATTTTCCTGAACATACAAATTTCAAATAACACAGCTGAGGTCATAAAAATTAGTTTTATAATTATAAAAGTTATAGCCCTCACTGTGCCATTTAACTGGCCAGTAATCAACATCGGTGTTTAACACCTTAAACCAAGATTTTAAAAAATCCATAATATACTTGCAAAGTTTTCTTCACCCAACTACAAGACTTCTCCATTTCAATTCTAGATGTGGTCTTGTGTCCAGGTAGGGTCACAGAGCATTTCTTAATCCCTGAAGATTTATTTCAAAGAAATCATGACCACTATGTTGCGCAATAATTCTCCTTTTCACTTTTTGACAAAAAGGGACCACCACTGAATTACCATTACGTGACAGCAATCACTGTGACTTCAAGGACCAAATTTTCATAGATGGGACTGATCTCTAAGCCTCAAGTCCATAATGTGCGGCATGGAGCAGCAGTGTGTGTCTTCCATCACCAAGAAGATTGAGACTAAGCCAAATGATCTCAGTTTCCAAGCAGGAAAACTAGTCCAGAATTCCCTAGGTTAAATACAAGATTGTTTGCTGAGAGATCGTAGTATTTGTTTACATTTCTCTCTTCAGCTTCTGCATTAAGACACAGAATAGCTGAGTATCACAACTTGCTTACCACAGCTCCTCAGCAGCCAACAGCAGCAGAGAGTACATCTGAACTTAATATTGGACCATGATCTTCTATTCAGCTTGAGGGTATAAGCAAGCTTTATGATGAGGCCATAAAGAAATTTTCATACAGGATTTATGAGATCATTATAATAGGCATTTCCAGAAGCCAGTGAGTGCTTTATTAGAAGACAGCCTGTAGCAAAATTGAAACCGTAGATTGCGGAGAAGTTCAACTGCAACACCAGCACTATCCAAGAATGAAGCACAAAAACTGTAAGGCAAACAAGTGGGGAGAGAAGGTTTAAGCATTAAGACTTAAAAAATATCCAGGCAAGGACACTACAGAATCAGCAACAGGAGAAGCACTAATTTAAGTTAATTTTTATTTTCAAAAATTCATATATGAAGACTGGGTTACGCACAGCACATTGAAAAATACCTACTACTGCTGTGTATTCACAGCAGACACCTATTGCTAAAGCATGAATAGACGACAGCACAGCGTTTTCATCACACATACAAATTGCTTAAGATCAATCTTGATTCTTAACTTAAAAACTCCCACTTGCTTCTCACATTAGGCCTTGTCAAACCACTTTAATCAGCTTCACTGCTACAAGATAAACCTTAAAACATAATCATGTAATCACCCTCCATGGCACTGAATAGTCCACGTGTGCTGAATTGTTCTGCAGCAACAGAGAGCAACTGAAGTATCTCTTAAGGTGGTTCTACGGCACTCAAAAAGATTCATAAATATCAAATATTTTGAGACTTGGTTTCAAAGGGAACATTGGATAATCCCTCTTGTACATTTTAGACAATAAAGTTCTCACTGGGCAAAAGTCTTTGCGTTTGACAATGAACACACGTATTTCATGTGCTCTGGAAGATACCAAGTCTAAAACCAAAAATGCAGCAAATTCCTCAGAACCCAGCCAAGAAAACTAGACCAGAATTCTAATTATTTCTTTAAATGCTCAAACGACTCAATTATTTACAATAACTGCCTGATATTTTACTTGGAATATGTCTGGTTTTTATTTTAAGCTACTGATGATTCTTACTTTTCCTCCTACAAAAGAGCACTGGAGGAGTAGAGAGAAGCCACGAACAGAAATAAAGAGGCAGCACTAAACAGGAGAAGTAAATAGCAGGGGGAAAAGCTCAGTATTATACTTTATGACAGAATTACTACCAGTCAGATGTGATGTAGTCATCCAAACAGACAAACACGATCTCTTCAGTTACGACAGGTAATTTATTCCAGGCGTTTGCCCCATGCCAGCTATGTGTGTCCATATACACAAAGACGTAATTATGTGAATAAAAAATATACCTCTCTGAACTTCACAGCGCTTTTAATCCAGGTAGATAAATGATTGGTTTATAGGAGCTCAATTGGAACAAACTGGGATAAGATTATTGTTTATGAGTATATTAACAAGGTAAATCAAAATGGGAGTTACAGAAACAGATCTTTGTTAAAAAGGAATAAGCCATGACAGTATCACCACCTTACAGATGGTGATACCTTACTGTGGTTTTCTCCTCATCTACAATAGACCAATCTTATAAATACTGGGAAAAATAAGTCATATTTTTCCTATACTCTATTTTGTCTGCAAATACATGATCAGAATGATAATAATTTCAGCAATTAGAAATGTAATTTTCCTTCAGAGCTTTATCCTGTTGGCTACTTTAACACTCTCATTTTTATTTTTTCCCCCTGTATAAATCATCTCTTCTAAACATTACAAAAAGGATACAAGGATAGTAATTAAGCCTGTTTTAGAATAGATGTTAACACAGTGAATTGTTAATATGGGGCATGCTATGGGAGCTGCACAGCAGTCATACAAGTCAGGCTCAATACACAGATAAACTTACTGAGCAAGGAACCCCTTGATACTATTGGGAAAAACTGCCATTGAAAAATCATAGAATCAGAGAATGATTACGGTTGGAAGAGACCTCCAAGATCATCAGGTCCAACCGTCAACCCAACGCCACCATGGCCACGAAACCATGTCCTGAAGTGCCACATCCACGCACTTCTTGAACACCTCCAGGGATGGGGACTCCACCACGTCTCTGGGCCGCCCCTTCCAGTGCTTGACCACTTTCAGAAAGGACATTTTTCCTAATATCCAATCTAAACCTCCCCTGGTGCAACTTGAGGCCACTTCCTCTCATCCTATCACTTGTTACTACTTTCAGGCAGTTGTAGAGAGCGTTAAAGTCTCCCCTCAGTCTCCTCTTCTCCAGACTAAGCAACCCCAGCTCCCTCAGCCACTCCTCATCATTCTTGTGCTCCAGACCCTTCACCAGCTCTGTTGCCCTTCTCTGGACATGCTCCAGCCCCTCAATGTCCTTCTTGGAGTGAGGGGCCCAAAACTGAACACAGGATTTCAGGTGAGGTCTCACCAGTGCTGAGTACAGGGGCACAATCACTTCCCTGCTCCTGCTGGCCACACTATTGCTGATACAAGCCAGGATGGTGTTGGCCTTCTTGGCCACCTGGGCACACTGCTGGCTCATGTTCAGTCACTGTTGACCAACACCCCCAGGTCCTTCTCCTCCAGGCAGCTTCCAGCCACTGCTCCCCAAGCCTGCAGCGCTGCATGGGGTTGTGACCCAGGTGCAGAACCCAGCACTTGGCCTTGTTTTCACTACCAAACATAGTTTTGATCACCTGCAAGGTCCTTCCATCACAAAATACCCATTAATTAAAACAAAATTCATTCAATAAACCTAAAACCTGAATGAAGCACGTGCATTCATAACCAGACTGTTTCACTCTACGCTGTTAAAAACCAAGTTCTTGCTTTACAGCTCTCCGATGTTCCTGTAATCCCATCACATAGATCAGTGTGAACCTGCAACTTCTTGGTTGCCAGGACAACTGGCTGACAAGCAAAAACTGCACCAAAAGGTTTTTTTCATGTATTTGGTGCAATGAAATTCTGCATTTCTGGATTTTTAGTATAATTTTGAAATAAACTTCCTCTTGCTTCAGTAAGTCAGAAGTATTTCTAGGTCAGACATCCCACACAAAGTTCTAAACTCAAAAATTAATGCTGGGCATTTTACCCACTTAGATATCAAACTGTTTCCTCAATCATGCTGACTGATATTTATGAGTAACTGAGAAATATCTTGCCATGTCTTAATATACAAAGAAAGGCTTTAGTAATTTTTTATCGTCTTTCATATGCTACCATCATCCTTTTTGTACTGCAGAATCAAATGAAGATGAATTAGCAGTACTAATGGACTAAATGAAACACTTATTAATTTAGAGCTTCACCTGTTTATCCATCAAATAGAATTGTAAATAACCTCACTGGGAAGAAAGCAAATTCACCTGCAAAGCGAGTTCTGAGAAAAGGAAAATGTTCTTTTCATCTTAAATCCTATCCTCTGAAAATCTTATTTCACTGCTCAAAACAAGAAGTTCACATCTTCAACACGTAAGAATCTTCAACAGAAAAACAAAGAGTAACTAAGTCCAGGGAAAGGTCTCTCAGTAAGCACAGAGCAGCTCCTACCTCACGCAATCGAGCTTTCATCCTGCTCCTCTTATTTACTTTTCTTTTGGCGCTCTCAACGATTCTGTTTTATTACTTCTATGAACACCTCTAAAAGGTTCGCTACTGGAAGTGTCAAGATAAGACTCTGATCCCAAAATGTTCAGAAGGTACAAATCCTTCTGTAGATTTCAGTATAAGAAAGCCAAGAATACATCCGGAAGCACCGCACTACAGAGTATACAGCGTAAGAGAGCAACACGAGGTGAAGAACTGACAGCTCCTGGAGTACACCATAGCGGTAACCAGCTCTTAAAAGTTCTGTTAGCCTGATCTTCTCTCACCTTTTTGTTTGTTTGTTCTAATAGAACAAACACAGAACATATAAATATATGTATATGTTTAGTAGACAAAGAAACCTTTATTTTTTAACCCTGCAACAAACCACAACACAGTACGATGAAAACCACATCTTTCCCTTATTTTGATGTCACTCACTTACCTTCACATGACTGAAGTCCCCAGCTTTGCTGCTTTCTTGTGGATTAAGAGGTTTGGTCTCTACTCTTGGTTTGACGACCTGCCGAAAAGGGCTGGAGAGCGGAAGGCCGCTAACACTGATTCCATCTGGAAAAAGAACAGATGAAATTATTTCTGCTTGTCTAATGTTGTATTTCATTGCAGTGAATCTCTGTCCATAGTATCAATGAGAGAGGAAATACACAAAAATATTAACATTTTCTACAAAAAGGAGAATCAAAATGTTAAGATTACTTTGCTGTATTTTTCTCTGGAAGCAAAAAAATACCGAAAAGGAATACACCTAAAACTCACTGAAGGTCACAGGAAAGGAAGTTAACTGCATTTCAAACATCACAAAAGAGATTTCACAGTTAAAAATATAAAATTAGTTTTAACATTTACTTTATTAAAAAAGAAGAAAGATACAACTTTGTGGTTTTCCACGATAGTGACCATATCAGCTCCTTAATACCTTTAAATTAACTTCCAATACGAGGCCTTCCTTTTTCATGCATATGTTGTGGAAGAGAGCAGAAAATAGAGGAGTCGTGCTTTGTATCATCTACTGATGTTCAAATAGATAAAATACTTCTCCCACATAACAAAGGCAGAATGGAAACTAAGGTTTACATTGTAATAGTCAACAAAACGCTTCACAGAAATGGATGAACTTAGAGGAATGTCCTCAGTTTGACATTTATTAGCAGCCCGGGTACTGGCATACAGTGCAGCAATAAAAGCAAACACGACAACTTAGCAGCATCTTTTCTTTCCGACAAGTCTGTAAACTTAATTTATTCATAAATAAATACACAGCAGTGTACTTGGGTTTCTCGACCAACCAAAGCTACACTCTAAACATAAATCATTAAAACAAGTGAAAATGACTGTTGAATCTAAAAAGGTCTGAGGAACAAGAAAATTAAAATAAGGAACCTTTAACATACATTAAAATCAGATTCAGAATTTCTTCTTATTATTTAGATTTACATTAAAAGTGCAAAGAGCAGGATTTTGGTCCTTTATGCAATGCAAAGCAACTGCAATCC
The DNA here is from genome assembly GCF_000695765.1 of Mesitornis unicolor. NCBI lineage: Eukaryota > Metazoa > Chordata > Aves > Mesitornithiformes > Mesitornithidae > Mesitornis > Mesitornis unicolor. The sequence goes on from NW_010198224.1 coordinate 46,114, forward strand.
ACGACCACCATTTAAATACAAGCAAAATCTCACGTGTCACAGCAGACCTGTCCTACGCATACAGGAAACAAGAAGTTACTGCACAAAATCCAAACATATTTCCCCTTCGGAAATTCAAATTCTGTATTTGCTACTATCACATCCCACTTCCACGGGATTTAGTGGCCGGCCCAGCCCTAAACCACAACACACGGCTGACCTCAAATACGGACCTGTTGCATGTACATTTCTCAAGAGAAGAAACCAGAAGAATAGGATGAATCATGAAATGGTTTTACTTCAGTAAAATGCAACTTCATAGGTACAACAGAATTTTTTTATGGGCTAATGGGTGTTATATTTCACTGAGTTGTGAGGGAGTGTTGATCTGCCT
>NW_010198225.1:0-12316 GCF_000695765.1 Mesitornis unicolor
AACCCACCACAGATTTCCTACTACACTGGAAAAGTTAGGGAACTGAACCTATGGGAGGTCTCTGGAAATCTGTGGATGAAATGTGAACATTTCTCTCCTAAAAGACAAAAGGTACCTCACAGGAACAGCTGACACAGCCTCTTTTATAAAATTCAAAGACTGGAAGTTTTCTTCCTAACAACCACGATGACACAAGAGAAAAGAAACAGCAGGCAGAATTCTGCAGCTCTAGTAGAGAATAATATGCACCAGAGCCAGAATTAAATGAAGATCAAAGAAACAAAATCATTTATGTTGTGTGTGTACTCAATGGATAGGTACAGAAAATATTTGGGTTTTTTCTCTCGTTGTTTGGAAGTTGCTGTGATTCTCAGAATATTTTATTATTATTAGTTTAGGAATGTAACGATTGCTTAGCTGAATGCTTTCCACTGTCATTCAGTAAAACACCTGGAATGTATAAAAACTACTTTAGAACATTTTCTTTAAATACTGTACTTGGCATATTTTGGAATGCTAGTAGGATTATGAAAAAAAATAATGACCGAGTGCTCTTCTTTCTTCAAAAATGTCTCACATTCTCAAGGGACTTGATTATTTACAGTATTTCCTTTCTAGTTTCTCTTATTCACAGCTAGAGATACTTTCTGGATCAAAGAATTTGAGCACTTCCACTGGCCAGCCGTTACGTTACACTATTTAAGAGTTTCAGGCTAAAACACATAATAAACAATAAAGGAAGTGCTAAAACCATGTTTACTTCATGTCATCTTTTTAATAACACTTGATAAAGAAAAGGAAGAGCAAAGTTTGACAAAAAAGGTCAGCACTAGAGAGCATTGTCGAGGTTTTTTTTAAATGAAAATACACCTTAAATATTTGCTTTATTTTTTATTCTCTGCTCAAATTTTGACCATCATACCTTAGGATTTTTCAGATAGAAAACGATCCTTTTCCAATAGGAAGCAGTAACTTACATGGTATTTTGACATTTAAGTTATAACAGTTAAAGCTCCCAAAAGGAATAATTGGAAATAGAGTAAAATATTTCAGTAAACAGAATAAACAGTCAGCATTTGTGCATTAATATTTGGACAAATAAAGTCCCAGTTTTGAGGATGTCCTGGTGACAGATGGGAAGATAAATAAATTACTAAAAAGCTGACTTGCTGGATTACTGGATATATTGTTGGGAAGGAAAACTCATTGACATTAGCAATGGGATGCAATACAGAAATGGGTTAAGTGCTCACTGAGAAGAGAAAGACCTGGACTCATCAGTTCAGGACAACACCTGTAAGTCCTGTGACTGTACACAAAGCAAGCACTGGTGTCAATGTTGCCAACATGCGATTACACTCATTTTTTGAGGCTGCCCTACTGCATAGAGAGTGTGTGGATATCCAGATCTAACCTAACAACAAAATGCTAAAAACCCACAAAAACAACTTAAAAAAATAAATCAAAGTCTGACTGAAGAATTTCTAACTGAAATTATTTTTCAGTCAGTAACAGGTTAGTCTTGTTGTGATTAATTAGGATCATGATATAATTACCCTTACAGGGTCAGACCATCTGCTCATGAAAGTCCTAGCAGCTATTTTGAAGGACCATTGTTTTCAGTCTTCATATTTATCACATGACTGGGTCTCCTCTAATTCTAGCTTTCAAATACATAGTCAAATTAAACTGTAGCCAGCATGTTAATAGACAGAATAAAAAACAGAAAGGAAATGGAAACCACAATTCATTTGGTCAAGTGAAGCACCAAATGTGTAAAACAGCTATAAATAACATTGCAAAATTATTCATTTACATTGCTTTGTGTTGGAAGCATCAGTTTTCTGCACTCTGAAATCCTCTACGCTGTTCATGGTTTAAGCCAAAGATGTTTTGAAGTTCCTTTTTCACCCTATACACTGCGTGTCAAATATTAATGTGGTATAACAACTTTTTTGCTAAACCAAGATTAAGTGAAATGATCGATGATGCTGAATACTAAGAAGCCTATTTCAATGAAACATTATATAGTTTTCCAAGACAGCTGTATTTATAATATATGCTAGTTAGGCCAGGATATTTTCACATTGATTCCCTCTGCCAGGTATGACAGGCAAGAAGAAGCAAGTGTTTTCAGTGACATCTGTTTATCATATGAGATTTCCATTCTGCTGAGTACTTTGTTATTAAAAACTGATTGTTAAAGGGGTGGGTTTGTTCTTAAAGAATATACAATAAGATACTAACTCACTACAACAACATTATAAACACAGACTTCTTGTTTACTTTCTTAAAGGTATCTACAATTCCCATTTGTCTAAGCTGGAAAGAAATCTCTGAGTGTTGTCAGATTTGAGGAATACGTTTTAAAGAAACCCATTTATATTTCCCCTATTCTCACTTCTCTTTGATCTTATGTTGCTATATTTGTCATTCCATAGCCCCTGAATTTCCACATTTCTGCATCCAAAACAACTCACATTAAAAGCAAGCTTAACTATTTAATGCCTCTATGCCAAATGTTGTCACCTAATATAACAAGATTCTTATGTTTCAAAACTGTTCCTTTTCCCTCTTCTAGGAAAGTTAAAGTTTAACATTAAGATTTTTTTTCACAGAAAGCATTGGAAATCCACACAGACACAAGAGTCGCACACCTACAACTTATATTTCATGTACAATAGTAAAAAAACATAGATACTCTTAACTTAGTTCACTCAATCCATCTTCCTTTTTTAATTGTAATTGCTCTTGAAATTTTTCCTGACCTTTGTTTCTGTTAGAATAGTTGCCACTTGAAGGCTACGATGATAAAATAAATCTGTTACTGGACACAGCAGAGGGGAAGGACCACCTCACTTCACCTGCTGGCAGTGCCCCTTGCCTCGGGCTTCCCCGCTTCTTCCTGGCCTCACACGAGATTTGGTGCCACCGCTCACCAGCGTCGGGGCTCGGCCCCTCGGCCAGTTTTCCATCCACTGCCCTGCTCCTCGGCCCATGGGGTGGTTGCTTCTGCCAGTCCTCCCTTTTGGAGTGGCCTCACAACCCCATCTGTAGCTCCCTCAGCACTTGAGGCTGCACCCCATCGGGGCCCATCAGCGATTGTGCATCTCCATTTTGCTACAGTGTCCTCTGGTGTCCTCCTCTGCCACCCGATGATCTGACCAGATCCTGTTGCACTAAGGGTACCTCTCCTCTTCTTTGCTCCAGCCTTTCGCCCAGCTCTCCAGTGCTTGGCCTGTCTGAAGGTCGGTCTCACGAGGACTGGCACAACCTGGACCAGCCTGAAGGGCACAGTGCTGCTCTCTGACCCCTCAGGGTCCTACAGCTACCGCCTGACCTTCCCTGTCCGGACTGTTCACCTTTAAACCATAAGAATAACCCAGAGAGGTGTTAGTTCTTGCTGAGCAGTGCTTGCACAGCACCAAGGCCTTTTCTGCTCCTCAGGCTGCCCCGCCAGCTGTGCCTCGAGCTGCGCACTGAGTGAGTGGCTGCATGGTGCTCAGCATCCAGTCAGGTTTGTTAAACCACAAAAACCTGTGGAAACATAGTAGGCGAGGGATGATGCTGCACTCGGTTTGGCAAGATCTTTACAGCAGCTCACCGGGGGTCCCCACTCAGCCCTGCTGTATGGCACAGGGGCACTGTGCATCTCTGCACATCCACAGGTCTCCAAGTGCATCACATGAGAAAGTCCTTGTTTCACTACGCGATTCAACCTTTGCAGAACTTATGAATTACATCGGTAGCAATACTATGTAGTAACACTAATTCTAGAGTATGCGCTCTCTAGAATAACTTTGCAGAATAACAAATGGTTTTGTTGTCCGACACCTGAGGACCTGACCACAACAGTTGTTTCAGCATCTTGTACCCTTGTTTTTATGTATAACAAAGTGAAAACTGGACATAATTAAGGTCAGTTTTGATATATCTCCACTAAAAAGTGTTCAGAAAGAATCAGAAAATGTATCAGAACCTGGTCCAAACTGATACAACGTTACATGAATATTAACAAAATCCATGATTCAGAATGGCTCAATTTCCCATTCCCACATCTGTGGCTTATCAACACTGAAAGTTATCATCAACTGAAAGTTGATGATAAAAAAAGACATACCATAGGGAGAAGGCCATCAGTGAGATGACAGCTGTTGGTCTTGCAGTGATGTTTCTCCCTATGGTATGTCTTTTTTCCTTATAGCTGCCAGTTTGGAGATCTAGGCTAGCAAGAGCTACCTAGTGTTAAGGGTCTTCCAATTACTTTTTCTTGAATAAATTAATAAGTACTGAAAACACAACATCAAATTTCATTATCCACAAGATGATCCAATGTAATACCTGTCCAAGGAAAAATTTCCACCACTTCAGGATCTACCTTAAATGAGAAATGCCAAAGCACAAGTTTTGATTATTCTTCTCCTGGCAATTATCTTTTTACTGCGCTTATATGAGAACCTAAGGAAAAATTTCCACCACTTCAGGATCTACCTTAAATGATAAATGCCAAAACACAAGTTTTGATTATTCTTCTAGCAATTATCTTTTTACTGCGCTTATATGAGAACCTCTACATTTCTTCATCAACTTTCCCATTTTACACAGCAACAATCAGAAAGAAGTACAAGGGCAGGACAGTTAATTTTCAGCACTATAAAATGGCATATTCCTCTTGGCGAATGGTCATGCCGCTCAAAAAAATTAAGATATCACAGAGGTTGGGAGGATTATTTTTTGAAGGTTTTTTTCCCATTTCTGTGTGCATTTTCAATCCGTACAGCTAAAAACCATTTTACTTGACTAAATTCGTAGGACAAAGACTTTGAAAAACAGGAGCTGTAAACTCAAGCTGTGGTAGCTGTGTCACTGCTTCCTGTGTTATAATTCTTTTTCTACGTAGATAGATGGAAGGTTTATTTTATTGTCACTTACTACTTGAAAAAAATAAAGTACAGGGGAAGGCATGTTGTCACTTCCAGAGATAAGGCAGGTTCTGGGAGAAAATCAAGGTCAAAAATAAACCAGCATGTATATGGTGAGTTCTGAATACACAAAAGGACAGCAAGACAGAAATAATAATTAGGATTCAGGATTCCAACCAGAATTTGTTGACTTCAGTAACAGCATTTTATTTTACCCAGTAATGTCTGGGCAGTCTCAATATTTAGGTTTCAAAGTGACTGGAAATTATAATGCTATTTCCATTTTTCTCTAAAAATGTATTTTGTTGGGTTGCAAGATCCATACCAAATGCCTTACCCCAGAGCTCAGCATCAGTATTATGCTGTCTATCTTCAGAGCAACATCTGTGCTCGGCCCCGAATTCAGTGACCTGCACGGCAGAGATGCTGCAGAAAAGCTGCACACTCAGGACTTGCTCGGCACCACCCAAGCTCCAGCTCTTGCACCACCTGCCAATCCAAAGCGACCCTTACCAGAAAAGCCTTAAGACTCTGAATGAAACACTAAACTCCTAAGTAATATTGACTTTCCAACCCTTGTTTACTGTTGGAAAAAATCCCCAGTTCCACTTCCCGCCCCCCACCCCCCCACCCCGAATACTGTGAGTTAGTCTGCTAATACCCTTCAAAGAAAATCCCCAACGAAATCAAATTCAAACTTCCCAGGCCCTTCTGGACTCCCCTAGTTTGCTCTTCTTCCATAATGCCGACCTACTTTCAAAGCCTTACACCCTCTTTTCCGTGCATAATGCAGACAGTTGCTTTATTCATCCCAGTGAACTCAACTCTTGTTTACTCTTGAAACTATCTCCCCGATGCAATCTTCAGAAAAGTTTGAGCTTTACAAGCTGACTTTAACTCTCCTGCCACTGAAAAGTTTACACATGCCTCTATAAGCTAACAAATTAACTTGCAGATCTGCAGCTTGATGGAAGGAAGTACAAGATCTGTTATCCCCAGTGCGCTACGTGAACAAATTTGTATGCCTGGAGAAGACAAAAAGTCAAAAGTTTTTTCAAGAAACTAGTTATAAACAAAAAATCAAAATTCCATGTAGCAAGGGCTATAATACTCAGGAAAAAAGGAAAGGTTTTGTGTGATGATGCAGTCATTTAAGACAAGTCATCAGTACATAGGCATGCATGCAATCCATTGGTGCTCCTGTTCAGTGTTCATAAAATCCAGTTTAATTAAAAAACACATTGCTATGAAATTCTAGATACAAAAATAATACTTAGCTCTTCCAGACAATTTGGAAGACATAATTAATAGTTCCATTTATGCAAATTATGAATGTGAACCCACATTTCTAACACCTCTGAACTTCAGGAAGGATGAACATCCAGATTTCAAAGGAAAAGCTCAGTTCCTGGGGTGAATTTGGAGCTTAGTTCTCATTTTCATGGATTTCAAAAGTATGGAACTTCAGGACTTAAGTACAGACCTTTAGGTAATCATATTTAGTAAGCTCTGTAAAGGATACGTGAAGCAATAAAGCATGGCAGCTGCGTTCCTGCTTGGCTTATGAAACAAGAAAAATGTTACCAGCAGAAGATACCCAAGATGTAACGTTATAAAACCAGACACAAATGTGTACACACGTCAGTCAGCTGTCAAACAACACAGACCCACACTGAGGACACAGCAAGAGAGAAGCAGCATCACCTACTAAAACTTCTATAATCCTTCACATTTCATTCCATGGCCCAATGATTATAGGACTGGAGCAACTCCGAATGAAGAGATTACAGCTTGTTCTTGCTTTTCCATTTGTCTGCTGAGTAATCTTTGGCAAATCATTTTACTTTTCTCTATGTCAGCATCCCGATTTGTCCAACCGGTGTACCAACACATAATTCATCTATAAATTACCTTGGCATCCACTGATGAAGACAAGCTTTACCGTAACAAAGTGAAACAGTTCTGAGCCATTCTGTAGTAAGTTCAGTAAGACTTGTAAATGTATAAACAATGTTACTTTTTTCAACTTAGAATGGAATGAGCATAGAAGTTCAAATGCGTATCTTGCTTTACAAGTTAGATTTTCTATCCTTGCAATTGTTTCAGCACTTTCAGGAACTAAAACAACTGCAAGAAGACTTTTCAAGTTTATTTTCCAATGCTGATATCAGACAAATATTTATGAAATATTCTTATTTAATATGGTTAAGAAGTATCTCCTTAGTCTAACTTTCACAAAATAGACTATCAAAGGGCTGAGAGCTAACCATGGATCACCACCTATGGAACGTGGATTTCTTTTACTCTTTCATTTTAATTCAGAAAAATTAGGCCATTCTTCTAGCCTTGCAGTTATGAGCAGAGTATTATACTTTTTTGACAAAATTTTTACTTTGCATGGAAACAACAACTTCACCTGAGGTACAACTGATACACATTTAAAATTATCTTTCACTTGATACACCGAGCTTCTAAAGAAAAGGGAAGATTGCAAACCCATCTTTACTCCAATTCTATCACACAGAGCACAGCAAAAATCTGATCTCTTCTCCTAGAAATTCCTATCTTGTTTTAAGAAATCAGATTATAGAAGGCCCTCTCTCACCTTCCAAAAATAACCTTTGCATAGTTAATACAAAAATATTCCATTTCTCTCTGACAATATTCTCAGCTGCTCCACTGAGGGCTAAACAGCCTCTAACCCATCAGTCCTTGCAATTGTTTCAGCACTTTCAGGAAGTAAAACAATTGCCAGGAGACTTTGCGGTTTATTTTCCAACGCTGATATCAGACAAATATTTATGAAATATTCATCCTTGCAATTGTTTCAGCACTTTCAGGAACTAAAACAACTGCAAGAAGACTTTTCAAGTTTATTTTCCAATGCTGATATCAGACAAATATTTATGAAATATTCTTATTTAATATGGTTAAGAAGTATCTCCTTAGTCGAACTTTCACAAAATAGACTATCAAAGGGCTGAGAGCTAACCATGGATCACCACCTATGGAACGTGGATTTCTTTTACTCTTTCATTTTAATTCAGAAAAATTAGGCCATTCTTCTAGCCTTGCAGTTATGAGCAGAGTATTATACTTTTTTGACAAAATTTTTACTTTGCATGGAAACAACAACTTCACCTGAGGTACAACTGATACACATTTAAAATTATCTTTCACTTGATACACCGAGCTTCTAAAGAAAAGGGAAGATTGCAAACCCATCTTTACTCCAATTCTATCACACAGAGCACAGCAAAAATCTGATCTCTTCTCCTAGAAATTCCTATCTTGTTTTAAGAAATCAGATTATAGAAGGCCCTCTCTCACCTTCCAAAAATAACCTTTGCATAGTTAATACAAAAATATTCCATTTCTCTCTGACAATATTCTCAGCTGCTCCACTGAGGGCTAAACAGCCTCTAACCCATCACCTTCCAGCTGCTTTCATTTGCAGACCACATTACAGCAGAGGTTTCTCACAATATTCCACATCCTTATTAAGCATTCCAGGTCAACAGAAAAGCTTTTTAAGCTTTGATTAACCTTTCAAAAAAGCCAGTTCAGTTTTTGAAGAAATTGATCACTGAAAAAGAGGAAAGGTTTTAAGGAGGAAGGAAAAGGCTCAAGAGACCCTTAGATATTTGCATGTGCTGAGAAACGCTGTTTTAAATTTGATAAAGATAGCGGAGACTTGAAAAGATAAGCACAAAGGGAACTGCATCTCACACATTAAGATAAAAATCAAGATTTCTTTAAATAGGTCCAATCTTCCAATACATTTTAGAAGTATGATAGCTGTGGCTTTCCAATTAGACAGAAAACGTGAGGTATAAAAGCTTCATACACACATCAGTGACCTTTCTGGGGCTGTAATTGCATGAAATTGGCTTGTGCTGAACACTGGTCCAAAAAGGCTTAGGTCTATTATAAGGTTCTCTTTTTCCTTCTTTATATAGACTGCAGGTACAATTATCAGCAAAACAAAAAGCAGCAAGGTCACATCGTCTTTTCCACTAGAAATACCAAGCTTTGCAGAAATAATTTGTAAAATTTATGTTTAGCAGCTTTCAAAATCCCAGTAGTTGTTACAACACATGCATTCAGGGAACATTAGGTGCAAGCAAATACATTCAAACTTTAAATTAACACTGTCACATTCCCACACAGACCACCATTCATCAAAGTAACTCTTACGTTATGAGCAGCTGGCAAGCTTCTCCAGTGACTTAGCATGTAATATTTTAAGTAAACAGTACCTAGAGTTTAGTGTTGAAGATCTTATATAGCACTTACTACCATAACATTGCAAACTAATTTAAAATACAATAAACTTGAGCTCACTGCTGTGTTTCCAGTAGTTGGCATCTTTAAATTAGTTTATGGGAAAAGGCTCACAATGGCTCCATACATTTCAGTTTTTATTTTACATATATTTTATATCTATATGTTTGTAACTAGGTAAATATATACATATATATTTATTTACCATAGATATAAATATACATACTTGCCAACTAGAAAGAATAGAAGATGGAAATGATTTTATGAAATATTTTGCCTGACAGAAGTTACCTTAAAACGAATCAACATTTCCATAAATAATTTTGACTGCACATAATATTATGATAAACATAATGGCTGAATTCACCAGGCAACCACCAGTTATCCACATCTAAGGCACTCATTGTTTGATATTTATAGAGCTGTATCCACACAAAAGTAAAATACATCCTTTGATCACAACACACAGATGCTTCACTGCAGACTCAAGTTTGATAAAAAGTGATTAACAGAAAATGATTTTGGTTGTTGCACTTATTTTTAAAGAGGGCAGCAAATGGCAGCTCCAGATAAGAGTACCTTGCATTTTCTGTCTCTTTTCCTCTAAATAGTAAAATATTCTATTTTAGAACAAGTTAAATGCTTGGTAACCAACTTGCCTCTAATGGATATGAACTGAATGCTTTTGAGCCAAAAGTGTCTACAGCATGATATTCAACTGCACATTATGCCAGACTTAGACTAGATCTTGGCCAGAATATGCCAGAAATTCTTTACTGTGAGGGTGGTGAGACACTGGCACAGGCTGCCCAGGGAAGCTGTGGATGCCCCCTCCCTGGCAGTGTTCAAGGCCAGGCTGGACAGAGCTTTGGGCAGCCTGGGCTGGTGGGAGGTGTCCCTGCCCATGGCAGGGGTTGGACTGGATGAGCTTTAAGGTCCTTTCCAACCCAAGCCATTCTGTGATTCTAAGTGTTATGCAGGGGGGTCTGGTCAATCTGATCTCAGACTTATTTAACATCACTAAGAATGCGAGACCTAGGATTTTGCTCTTCCTTGGGAGAAGATGGACAGAACATAAATGAGCAGCTGAAGTGGGAGACTGGATCAGCAGCTCTGCACAAGCTGCCTTTCTGTCCCTAATCCACAGTGGACAATATCTGATGTCAAAGTTGACTTTTTTTCCTTTTCTGTGTGTGAACAAAAAGATCTAACCTGCAGTTACCTACTGCATAATATTTAAAACCATTCAAGTATTAAAACAAAGCAACCTTTTTCCACAGTGCATGAAAAAAGAAGCTTCTGTTCATTTGCTTCTCAGGCTCCACTGTGCAGAAAGCAGAGACCCTGTATTAGCATTTACCAGAAGACCAAAAGAAGTTTCTTGTTTCCAACAGGCAACTCACACAACACTTATTGTTACTACACACAACCAACTCCTGTAGCCTCCTGGAGCAGGTAAAAGAAAAGAACTCTCCAAGCTTTTAGAAAGAAAATAAAAGGAGGGAGAAGAACATATTGCAGATGTATGTATTGCTAGCAGTGAAGTAAGTGTGACCGAAAGTACTGGCATTTTAGAAAAGACAGCTCAACTGTAGCTATTTTTACAGCTCAACCGTAGCTATTTTTATGGACAGAATACTACTAACTAGTTACACTGCACAGAAAAAATAACACTGCTTTAAAAAAAATAAGATAAATAGGCATCTAAGCTAGGAAAAATACAGTTTATTTCAGAATAAATGAAGGATTCCTCTTTAATGGAAATTATTCCAGATACCTCATTTCAGTTTGAAAACACCTGTTTTATCTGTATTTAAAATTTCTTCACAAAAAGTGGCTAAACAATTGCAAGCCTTTAAAATTCCCTTTTTGAAGCTTTTCAGCAATTGGTTTGCACAACTGCCCACATCAGTTCTTAAAACAGAGGGCAGCCACTTTCCATCCTCATCATTTTGTTTATTGAGACTGCAGCCAACAAAACGAGGTTTTTATCCCCTTAACGATACACTCTGGGGCAACCTCACAGAGCATCACTGACTTGCAAGAAAGCCATCAATAACATCTCAAAATCCAGCTGAATGCCTGCTTTTCCTTTTTGTGCTTTAAATTACTACATGTCCCTTTTACAGCAGATCTGAAGGGACATATACATACAAACCTGCTTATGCTTTACAGTTTTCCCTCTGAGTATGTACATGCAAGACTTGGTATATGATATTTTGCCTTCAACTGATAACCCTGACCTTATATATTGCATGTTGCTGTTTAATACAAGCTTATTATTTAAGCAAAAGATTCAAGTATGATTTAATGAAAAGATGCTAAGAAAACAGTAGAGACTGCCGATTCTCCTGAAGAATTTCAAAGCAATATAGAAATTTGACCATTGGGACAAGTTTTGCTCTGACTTTTCCATTCTGCTGACTGATTTAGTCTAAGGCAATAATCAGGGTAATCTTAATGATGTTGTTTCACATAGAATTAAGCCTTTCTGCCCCATCACTTCACCTAACCCAGTCAAGAACTGTCATTTCTTGTACTTGTCTGCTGGTGTATAATCACATGAAAAATCAAAGGTTAAGTATACTTACTAAGCCTGTATATGTTTAAAAATAAATCAAATCAAATCAAATTTCCTAGTATTAATCCTTTCTCCTGAAGTTATGAGAAAAATGCTACAACTATACTCATGGTAAAGCACTATCTCTGAAGGCAAAGAAGAATAATTATATGGAACATCACAGTCTATGTAACAGTCATTAACTTAACTCTTTATTTCTACCACTGAAGTATGAGAATAAAAGTCTAGTTAAAAAATGATTATGCAGTAGCCATCTTAATCTTGGAGGGTGTTCCAGGAAATGCAGAAAAATAGTATTTCATTCTCTCCAATGGTATTTGGTTCTGAATCAGTCGTACATTAATAAAGTGGTTTCACTAACTCAGAAGGTCATTAGGAAAGTTATAGATAGGTATTGTGCAAACAAGTAACTCAGCAGTTAACTCTGACAGCTACACTTTACTCAGACAAATCTTAATCTGCTTTTATGACAGACCTTCCGTTTATAAGCTATTTTTCAAGCACTGTTATAAAGGATGGTACAGCGGCA
>NW_010198225.1:12347-30321 GCF_000695765.1 Mesitornis unicolor
TCACACAAAATATCCATCTTTGCCTGCTCTAAGGGAATCATATGCCTGAACCAAGCTCAGTCCTACTGTACCACCATCAACAGCTAAAAAAAGGACAGCGTATGACATCCTTTTGCCAAGACTTATTACACAAACAGGCACCTGTTGATAACTACTGTAGTCTGTGGGATATTTTTCCAGAGCCTTTTGGGAGGAAGGTGAATACAAGGTGCAGGCATCACAGTGAAGGAGGAAGGCAATCCATACCACAGTAGTTTTGCAACAGTTTTTCATCAGTATGTCCTCTGCTGCGTAAGGCAGTCTTATATTAACTTAGTTTCATGCTTTTCCCAAATGTCATATCAATGGCAGGGTAAAACTAAGTTATATATGCATCTCCTTTTCTAAGCAGCATATTCTGTCTCTAAATTTCTGAAAACATCATACTTTCTCTTGTTTTAAAAAACTAAACGCGAATTTAAATAATAAGTCTGTATCCTCGATCATAAATTTTCTCTCTCCACTGCTTGGCCATTAATGGTGAGTACACAAAGCATCAGAGTACAATAAATGATTCAGGGACTGAAGAAATTAAAAATTAAGGAGCACCCGAAAGAAAATCCCTACAGACATCCTACAAAGCTCTGTTTAGGACATCTCATTTGAATAGTATACACTTAGTCTTAGCCTTTGAATCAGATGTTTACATTAGTAAAGTATGCACATGCTCTTGTGATCAGCCAGTCCTGACTTACAAAGGTCTCTGAACCTGAAATAAAGGTAAATCTCTGTGCTTGATCCCAAGGCATATACATGTTACACTGGCATTGTCTACCGCACCACTGAAAGTACGCTGCCTTGATGAGGAGCTCTGACCTCCTCAACACAGAAAATTCATGCCAAGGACTGTACGTAAAAGAACACAAATCAAAACATGGAGCAGAGCTTCCTGTTACTGCATTGGGCCTTTCTAAAGTAATTGTGATGAGAACAGCAACTGCATTTCCAACTCTTCATCCCAGCATTTCTTCCAGCATGAACGTAACCAAGCCAGCCCCAGATGGAGACTTGGAGCCTTCACCGTGGTTATTCTAGAGAAAGCTCACCCACAAATCCCTCCTGTATCTCCCATCACTACAGCTGTAGGCTCATAACCATTACAAAAAGGCCTTAGCTGATTTATTCCTTAGAAGGACTTTCAGGAATGTTCTGTCAAAAAAAGACAATTTCAGGCACAATTTTGCAGCAAAATACATAAACATTTTACCATTTCATGATCCTCAAGAGTCTCATTAAATGGTATTCTAGACCAATATAGCTACAGCAGAACTCAGAATGCTTTCCACGTTGCTCCTTAAGTCTTAAAATTCTTCATTTGCTACACACTATCCAAGTGTCTTCCTATAAAACAACCGTCAGTAACACAGGAAAACATTGAAAACTGAGAAAATTCTAAATGAAAGAATCATCCATACGGGACAAATTTACTATTATTCCCAAGTGTCAACACTCAATTGTAGACAACATTGCAGGGCTTAATTTCTTTATGTAGCTAGCTCAAAGTTAAGGTAACAGAAAAAATTCACCTTACAAATAGTGAAACAAAACGCTAGTTACAATATAGCACTTGTATTAACAATATTCCTTGGAAATTGATAGGGTAACATAGCTGAAATGCTAAAGATGAAGGATTAAAGCAGCTTATATTCTGACCAAATATAACAACAATAAAAATGGTACATGTGCGATCTTTTCATTTTGAGGGAAATCACATGCATTTTTTAAAAACTGACATTTTAAACTAACTGATGAGGCACAAAAAAATCCCCCAAAAAAGTAATCCATATGTCAGAATTTATAAAAACATGTGAGTAGTTATGGGGAAAAACACCGATATTTTCCAAATTTACTGCATCTTCTGGTTGCCCAGCAACTTGAAATCACCAGGTGACTGCTCAAGGCTCCAGACTAGAAGCGGCAAAAGATTTGGAAAGCCTGGACTTAAAGCACTTAATAACGAAGCACCTCATTCTCAGAACAGAATTCAGAAATAGATTATCAATCTTATTCAATTCCTGGGGAAAAAAAAGCTCCAGGCAACACAGTTCTAAACAGCCAGCAAAACTTTGCAGTGAGATGTACATACAGGAACTATAGATAATCCTGCATTTCTCTGGGGATTAGGTATAAAGCTAAAAGCAAAGGCTTCTGCTCATTTGGTAACTACAGCAGAGAATCCACCTGTGGGTAGGGCAGGCAGCAAATACTCTTTTAGGGAGTGTGACCAAGCTCAGTATAAATGGAGGTGATGATCGTGATACTTTCTGCAAACCTATCTTGCTAAAGGAAATCATGTGAAGTTAATATCAAATACATGTATTATTAAAAACACTATGCCAGCAGATGGCTTCTGTTCAAAGTTGTTATTGCTTGTGCATGGAAAAAATGCAGACATTATGAAAAAAAAATCTCCAGGTTTAAAGTTGGAATCTAGGCCTTACTTTATACTTCTCCTAATATCACATTGATAGCAAATGTAAAAGGGTCTTTTATTCTTAACTGTATGATTGGAAAACACTGTGGCCTATGTGTGTGAAGCCTCAGCTTTCAGGGCAAGTTCATAAAGGTTATGTAAAGGTAGTTATTAACAATCATTTTTTTGAAGCTATCACAATAGAAATACAAGAACATAACACAGTTACCACGGTTTTGACAAGGTCAACACTTGGAACTAATTAAAAGAAATAAGCCAAATTTGTGTTAATATAGGAAGAAATTAAACTTGGCTTGAACATGAGCAGCAGTTCTTCAACATCGCCACTTTCCTCTTTTGCTATGGTATGAATGGAAAACAAAGGCTTTCTGCTCTCTACGACACTAGAAGCAGTGCTAAGTTGAACAGAATAATTAAGAGAACAAATTCCTTGTGATAAAAAGCTGTAAGCCAGGCCACCTCGCCAGAGACCAAATGAAGTCCCAGCACTCATGTGAACTCTGGAGACCAAAAATCTCTCTTATCTCACAGGGAAAACATTCCTTCCACATCACAGCACAAGCATACGAGCATAGCAAACCTGTATTTCTGCAGCTTGGGTTCGCTTACCATCAAGAAGTAGGAACTCTGTGTTCATCGACTGTTTTGTTTTTTAGAGCTAACAGTGAATTCAGGATATCCCCCAGTAAGAACAGAAACCAGACAACTGAATCAATTTTCAAGGCTCTGCTTGGTGTTCACCCACATTCTGGCTTCAACTAGAAATTTCTGCACTACTATTACACCTCATTACAAGAAGGAAGCTACTGACTGTGTTAAGAATAAATGCCACCTGTGGCTCCTTCTCATTCTCTCACTTAAAAGCACATCATGGCTTGAAGTTCAAAAATAAAACAGATGAAAATGTGCATTCCTATGGTATTTCGTTTCATTTAATTTATGCCTTCATCTGATTTTGTGAGCTCTGCAGTAAGCAGCAATAACTGGAAACAGCAGATGCTTCTGTTTGGGTTTTGTCTAGGTAAGTGTTGAAACAGAGCAAGGATAAGTCCAGAATAACCATTACTTTTGACATCTTTGAGCCCTGGACCAACCCCTTTAGTTAGCCCGCATACCAAGATAGCTTAATTACACATATTTGACTAAGCTTACTTACATAAGTATCCAATTATAGCTCAAAACAACACTCAACATGCATAGCCATCTGTCATTGAATGGTTCTGTTGTTAAGGCGTAATGGTGTGCTCAGTTTCTTCCTTCCTGAATATATTAAATATTTTCTGCAGCTACAGTGAAGAAAGCCTAGCATAACAACTGCTTGGGGTGCAAAACACATTACCTTGACAATTCAAAACCTGAACTTACAATACAATCTGTCAATATTCTCTAAATATCCCCTCACATCAACATGTTTTTTAACTAGCAACTACTAATCACTTTTCTACACATAAGCAAAACAAAGTCACTTGAAACTCTTCTACCTCTTCTTTCAAAATATTGTTCGATGTCATTGTCATTCTAGGATAAACTATCGGCATTTCTGCAACTGAAAGATAAAATGGCATTTAAATATGTCTCAGGAGAATAGGAATCAATCAGTAGGAAAAGATAAATGCATGATGAGATATATTTAGAAAGCTCTGTAATGACACAGTTGTACAGTGGGAGACATTACAAACCCTACGATTAGTCACTTCTGACTGCAGAACTGTGATAGTGCTGCTAGCAGAGCCAGCGAGGGTACCAGCTGCAACTACCTGAGGAACTTAATGTTACTTTGCTGATGACAACCACAGTACACACACGCCAAGACTCTACCATCGTGAGCATATATACCCACATTATCTGTGACTAAACCCCATATATTTTATTACCAAAAAGGATTTTTTCCTTTAAGACACTATTTCCTCTGTTAACAAAGTGCTCTGTGGTCTACAAAGCAGCATAAACAAAGTGTTCAGGTCATGATAGAAACATTTTTTTGGCGTACACTTTCCTGCATCTTTTAGACGGCTTTGTTTTGAAAGTAGTACATTGTTTGAGATTTTTGTGACATCTGCAAGAAATCAAAAGTCTTTATTTCTAAAGATAACTTTAATCATGCCTGTAGATTCAAAGAGCAGACATTTTCAGTCTGGAAATAGCAAATTATAATATTGCCTTTTCTACTGAGGGGAACTGTTCTTACTGGAACTTTCAGGTATATAATCTGAATATAAACTGTTCTTACTGGAACTTTCAGTAAATATAATCAGAAGTAGAAAACAGGAATTGAGGAAAACAACTAACAGAAGACAACTTCTTTAGCAAGATACTAAAACAATCTCAAAGGAAAAATAGAAGTAGAAATATCTGCTTCATTTTCTATAGATGTTTAAATGAGAAGCCTACTTTCTTTTTCATTATGCTGCTTAAGAAACGAGGGTCCATTATTCCTTACTTGAATATATGATGGTAATATGGTGAAACTCTATTTTACTGAAGGACAGAACATACCTCCATAGACTTCCTGAATGCAAGACAGATTTCTTTAAGCTGCCTCACTAAACCTGCACGGACAACTGTGTGGAGAGCACAGCACCACTTGACAAGGACACCCAGATCCTGGATCCCACTGCATTTGCTAGGCTGAAGCTCATTACAGCGAGCACATAGACTTTGAAGAAACATTCATGAATTACCATTAAACTGGGTAAGCCCAACTGTAAGCACTGATTTTTAAAAATTTCCACAATCGTGGGCAAGAATAAGGTGTTTAAATGCCTTAAAGTGTTCGTAACACGCTCAGATTTTATTATCTAAATAACAATGTGCATCAATTTACAATCCCTCCCATCGTTTGCCCATATGAAAGAGTTGCCGCAACAATAAACTAACATTTAAGTGATTTTTTTCTTTTTCTGATTTAATGCTAAATCAAAGCATTCTGATGTGAGGACAGACAGATCTCAATAAAGCCAACACTTAATTCAAGTGTTTATATTAATTCATTTTTATCACTTTAAAGCAAATCAAACATACCTCCAAAACTATTGCAAAGTAGGAAAGAAAGCAATTTCAGAGGGGTTTCACTTAAATCCCTTATATATATAAGACTAAGCAGAAGCGAACAAAGGCACTAGTCCAGATTTAAGAGAGTTTCAAGAAAATCACTGAGACCAAGATGGAACTGAACTTCAAAGGAATAAAGGAACAGAAGCATTTTCCCCTTCACCACAATCTTCACTCTTTCTTGTGAAACAGCAGAGAAAAGAATCTAAAAGGATTTTTTTTTTCCCCCAGTGTGTGGAGCTGATGGGGAAAAGCCCACCTCTTGTGCAGGTGTAGATCCAAAGAGCAGAAGCCTCAGCTGCTATAAGATGACTCTTCAGGTCTAACATATCTCTGAGACTTCAACAACTGAGCACATTGTGCCAACCGACAAGTGGTGAGAGTACAACTTCAGCTTGTACTTAGCTATCACTTACGATAATGCATTTAAAAAACTCTTTATTGTATTTGTACAATGATGTAAGGGTGCAGATAGCGATCGCTGCCGTAATAATTCCCATACGAAGTGCTGTCAGATTTTGCCCATTGTAGGAAAGCAACGTTACCTCAGCTTTTACTAAGGTGCACCATGCTGGTATCTGAAATGTTTCAGATCAGTCATACCACAAGTGCTACAGAACAGGAGTGCAAGGGGAGCAGCAGAGTAAAGTCTGTAAATTCACTCAGCTTACAAAGCTCCTGCAATCTGGCGGTGCTTTTACAGCTTTGGAGCTCATACAGAACATCCCCCATGGCCACTCTTCCCATGCTCATACAATATTGCAGTCTTCTTCCACACATTCTTCTAAAGGATGGATTTGGTTTTTAGGTTCACTGAACTTCATGGTTACTCTTCTAATCTTGTATTAATTCTGACAGGCAATGTGGAGCTGTCTTGAAGCCTCAGTGGAGATCCGGGTTCCCTTATGTTAGGCAATTTACTACCTTATACGCTGTTGAGATACAAGCTAAACCATGGGAGAGAGAAGACTGCTAGAAAGGATTTAGGCCTGGAAAAAAAAGTGACTTGGCCACAATCAGAAGAACAAGTCTGAAATGCAGTCCAGCATCTAAAGAACAAGATCATCCTTATTCTTCCATCATAACTTTTTTTCTGCATGCTGTACATCCTTTCTTATACTTTACTAGGTTATTTTAGGGGATAGACAAAACCAGTAATAAAGTCTTCTACACCTCGACATTTTTGCCAAGCACTAAAATTGCACACTTCATGGTTTTTAAGTGATTATATCCCTGGAGTCTAGTTTGCAGAACTTAATCTTCATACTTGGTAGCTAGTTACACTCTAAGACACTTCCAACAAAGGTCATTTCCTCAACAGAAGAAACAGAAGCAAGTATTTGCAGGTCTGCCAACATGCCAAACTAGAAGAAATTGTCCTGCTCAGACAACTGGAGTTAAAAAGCGACCTCTAGAATGGAGCCAGAGAAAAGATTTTACTGAAGTAGTCAGCAGAGAGGTAAGGAAGCCACATAAAAACACATTTTTCCAACTGTATTTATGCAAAAGTAAATGACTTTTCATAGATGTTGAATATTCTTTGCAAAACTGAAATTAATTCATACTTCCTAGTTTGTTTGAAGTACGGTTTCCCACAAGTCTCTGTTCAATGATACTTGTATACAAGTACTAGGAAATGCAACTCCTAGTCATTTTAGGAAAATTGGTCCAGAGCACCTATGATTTCCATTCAAAATACATTATTTTATGATGAAACTATAACAGCTATCCAGAAAAAATGAGATTATTTAGGGATATCACAATCATCACCTCCTGGAAATATATTGTGAGTATTCACTGTAGCTTTAAGTTATTTTTTTAAATAATAAAAGAAAAAAAAATCGGAAGAAGTGCAATAAAATTGCCAAAGTAAAGCTAAGAAATTAAAGCCGTTAATGAGACTAGGTTAGCAGTGAGACCATGCCTTCCTACCCTGCCATCTGACCCGCAGTTCACTACCACCAAGTTCTTCATGTGCTTGGAGCAAAACAGAGTTTGTGTGAACATGGAAGGCAGGCACAGAGCTCTCACCCTCCTGCCTCAACCACCAGCCCTCCCTTTGCCTAATTCTTGTCCCAGGAAACACTATTCCCTTTTCTCTGTTTCTCACTCAATCCTAGTATTAGGTATCCTCAATACGTAATCTTTAATGAGGTATGTCAACTAATCTGGCTATGCTCCTGTCTTGATACATAACCATTTGAACTTCTCAGGTCTTCTTAAGTCCACCTGAGAAACAAAACTGTACTCCAAATAGTTGAAATTCTAAAATGCTGTTAAGAAGCTAAGTGATGGGAAAAGGCAGGAAAACTTAGTAACAATGGCACTACCAGTAAAATCTGCATTAGACTGGTTCCCCACCTAAAAGATGCAATGAACACCACATTTTCTTTTACACATAATATGAAGCACAGACATTAGCAAGAGTTTTCGACCAGTCGGCTTTACACTAATATGGAAAATTAACTTACATTCAACAGAGATCCAGCGTGGCTTCCTTTAAAGGTAATATGCTCAAACAAGGTTTCTATTTTCTTATCACCACAGCATCCAGAAATGAAAACAGGAATTATTATGCTCACTCAATGCCAGTCACGTCTGCCAAGAATTTGCATTTACAACAAGATGCTAGAGATCAAATGAAATACCAACAGCATGACTGGATTTGGCAGTGGCATATTCTCATATACCCTTGACAATACTAAAGGTTGACAGCAAAAAGATAACTAGATCAAGAACTGAACCATGAATGAACTCTCATATGGTATGACCTAAAGCAAGAAGGCAGCATGCTGTACATAACACTTTAACATTATTCCTATTGTTCCAACACAGACTGCAGCAGATGCCAGACTATGCAAATGTCTCGGCTGGCAGGGTAGCACTGCTTTGACTGCCTTCCCAGTACCATTTACAGGGATTTTTCAGCCTCGGAATTTTTGGTCAAGGTCAAGGCCTAATTTAAGAGCTCAAAGACAACATTCACCTATATTCTTATTCTCGCTTGGATTCACTAAAGCAAAAAAGTCAGATGGCAGGACGACCTCCGTTCAAATACCAGTACTCCTTGTATTTAGTGAGAATTGTGAAAAAAATGGAAGAGGACTCAAGTGCTACAATGGTGAGACTCCTCTTTCCAGTTCCCTCAATCACCTCTATGTAAGCCTACCTTTCGCCTCTGCATGTTTTTGGCACTAACCAGAGATTTCAGGGAAGGGATCACATAGCTCAAAACATTTGAATGTGAAATGTTTACCCCAAACCAGCTAGAAATCCCCAGGCATACGTCATGCACATTCCTTTTACATTCTCGAGTGCACCAGCAGAGTGATTTGAGAAATAATAAAAAGCCGCCATTTAATTGTTATCCACCTGCATGCCACAATCCAGGAAATCCCAGCCAACGCCACGTTCCTTAGTTATGTTCTGTTTCAAACACAGTCAAAAACATGTTGCCAAAAAAGATCCACAAACCTTGTTATAAAAAGCTGCTCTGATAACACACACCTGAGAAATTTCATTCCAAAAGAAGCTGGAGCTTGTTTAATGAAATCAGTTTACGGGAATATGGTGATTTTGACAGTCAGAAGAGAGGGGGATATAAACTGACTCCTCAAATACCACCAAAGCTCTTGAAAAATCCAAACATTAAATCACTGATTTTCCTAAGTTTGAGCACCTTAACTTTAAATCAATGCTGCCTCCCCAGGTTGCTTCTTATTTGATGCTTTGCAAAAAGAAAAAACCCCAGTGAAATATAAATGACTAATTTTTTTTAAACAAGCTTTTCTATTTGGATCACAAAAAAAGTTAAGAGCACATTTTGCATACATCCTACACAAAGCTATCACAGCTAGACTGATATTTTTATTTGAAAATGATATTTTGGCATTGCATGTATATTTTAAAGTTCAATAACGCATGCACATTTCGGTCCCAATTTAGAACTATTTACAACTATAGCTAATCCCCACGGCAAAGGGACAGATTCAGAAGTTAAAAATGAAACATGAAAACAGAAAATGGGATCCAACAGTCACAGAGCATCCTCTGATACTGTGTTTGAGTTAGAAGTCTAGAGGAAAGTCATTCCTCCCTGCAGTAAAGGTTTGTGTTTCTCCCCCCAGCACCACTGTGAAGTCAGAGGTTGTGACACAGCCACTGATGGTGAAAGGAGGAGTGGAGGGGAAGGGAAACGAGGGAATTTAAAAAAAAAAAAAGTTGTAAATATATATTAAGCATCAATCCATAAATAATACCAATAAAGAAAACTGTATTACTGAATCACAGTAGGTAATTTATTTTCCGCTCTACCTACATACTGAAGCCCACTGAAGTACCTCATGGTAGGCAGCATGGTGGAGTAGCTGCTTAAGATTCTGCACAGCACTGGAATGTTTTCAAAGGCACTCAAGAGCGTATGTCTGAAAGCTAATAAAAGTCTTCAATCTCTTTGAAACCTAATTTCAATTCCAGATATTCCCTTTAACAAAGGGCAGGACCCTTCCAAAAATATGTAGAAAACTGTCCACAGGGGAACAAGAAGAATCATTAAATAGGAATACCTGCTGGCATGCGAGAAAAGACCCAAAGAGTGAAGAATATCCTGTTCCCAATATGCAAAGAAATTCTGTAATGAACATGGTCAGATATAATGCACTTATGCTGCAACAAGGAGGTTCAAAATTATGCGTTTAACAATAATGCTAGAAAATATTTTTTTTGCTTGTAGAAGCCTGTAGAACCTCATCCCAGGTTTCAAATAAACCATTTTAGACAAAAGTTGAACAAACATTTTAAAAATCAAAATCATACTGTGGCCTGTCTTGAAGCGCTGTGAGTGGATAAGACTCTTCATTGCATACATCGCTCTTGTTTCTTCACCTGCCACACACTTCTCACCCAAAATTATCCTTCTCCATTACATTTGCCAGACCATATTTTTCAATAGGCTAGATTCAGCTAGCCTTTATTGACTTAATCACAGAATCACTCGGCTGGAAAAGCCCTCTGAGATCATCACGTCCAACCGTTCCTGTCTACCCACTAAACCATATCCCTAAGTACCTCATCTACCCGCTCTTTAAACACATCCAGGGATGGTGACTCCACCACCTCCCTGGGCAGCCTGTTCCAGCTTCTGACGACCCTCTCAGGAAAGAACTTCCTCCTTATCTCTAACCTGAACCTCCCTTGGCACAGCTTGGTGCCGTTTCCCCTTGTTCTATCCCCCATCACCTGGGAGAAGAGACCAGCACCCACCTCTCCACAACCTCCCTTAAGATTATGACTTAAGGTATGCAGGATCAGCAGGAGGCACTAAAAACAAAAGTCAGCAGCTTTCTCCAATGTGGAATCACCCAAAATACAGTCACTGCAGAGCCTGCAGCAACCTGAGCTTGTTCTCTAGACACAGTTATCCCCATGCTCTCTTAGGCTCCCAATTCCTGCATGCCACATACGTTACCAGCAGGCACCATCAGCGAAGTATTTTAATTAAGTTTTAGGGATTTGTAGTGTTCTTATTTGTTACTGGTTTGGTTTTCAGAGAAATAAATTAGTTTTCTTGAAGAAAGAGTTTCACTTCTTCCTCACATTAAAGTTTCCTGGGAGTTACGTTTTCTCATTTAATGATTCAACAGAGATAAGGGAAGCATATATGATGCAAATCTGCTAAATATTCAGCATCTTTTATTAACCAAATCAAAAATCTGCAAGCTTGAAAGCTTCTGCATGATAATACCCTATTGAATGACCTTTTATATTTGTTCTCTAGAAACCATGCATTAGACTCAATAACCGTACTTCCTCATTATCATTTATTCTGACCTAAAGACTGATTTTGTAGTCCACAGGGAAAAACTTTTCCTGATAATTAGATCTCCTTGGTTGTAGTCCAACAGAAATGACAAATTTCACCTTGTTTAAGATGCCTCTTGATAACAGTTTAAGCCAACAGAGGAAGCATGCATAATTTCTAATTTATTATTTTTTTTTTAAGACACGCACATGTTTTTCTCCTGAGGTTGCACCACGATTTTGTCCAATCACTTGTTATTTTACACCCCTCTGATAACCGCGGCCTAGAGAATAAACAGCCAGCTTCTCCTCCCTTGTCTCTGGGGAAGCTTAGAATTTGTCAGGATGCAACAAACTAGTAAAATAAATTCCTCAACAAAACATCCATTGTTTACAGTATTACACACAAAGATTGATTTTTTTTTCCTAGAAGTACCCAATACCATACTTATATCTAAATGAACTCTAGCAAAAGCTGTAAAATCGATCTAGAAATGATTAGATGACAAGGTAAATAACAAAATGCCGATTGCTTGGACATCATCAATTAAATTTGATACCATCATAAGAAACTACAGACTCATGCCTGCTGCTGCCCTTTACCCCTCCAAAAACCCACACATGGTCTGACTGCACACAATGAAAATGTACAGTGGGATGGGGGAACATGAAAAATCAGCAGTAAAAATGGGCCCCAGTAGTCCTGACTCTGGCTAGTCTTTGTTTGTTTTCCTGAGGAATCAAGATATGCATTGTCTGGCTAAGCATCTACTGAAGATATAGAAACAAAAGTGCATACATAGAACTGAAGATCAAAAGACAGTAACGTGCATCTTTGAGCCCAAGCCTGAAAGCAATATCCTCCTCAGGGGAAAACAAGCGTCTTCTTTTCTAAAGGAAGGACCCCACTGTTTCTTTACTACTGAACAATTCCCAACCTGAGACCACAAATAGTCCACAACTACGCCTTGAGAAGCAGATCCTAAAGTTTACTTTGCTGGGAATCCACAAACACTGATCTCCTGGGAAGGGGAAAGAAACGAACTATGGGCAGTGATCAAAGCAGAGATTAATATACAAGTGCACAGAAGGCTTTGATCTTTGAATTTAACATATCTGTTCAAATTATTGTGCAATTTCAAAAATAACTTTTTAATGATATTTGGCAATATTTCACTACTCTTTTCTTTTGGCTTAAAAACTGGAACAGAAAGTACTTTAAAACATCTATTAGCATTAGCAAACTTTTCTGTTCTAACCACCTAAAGTTCCATAAAAACTATTAACAATTTGTACTGGGTTTTCTGTGAGGGGTTTTTGGTTGTGTCTTTGGTAACGAGGGAAGGGCTATGGAGATGGCCCTTTAAGAAGCCACCTGAAAAGCTCCCCCTTTTCCTTTGTCAGACCCACCTCTGACCAGGGCCAAGCCAATCAGCGCCCCTGTGAATTCAGGTATTTAAGGGGGGTGCAGGGCATGCCTCGCCCTCTCTCTGGCACCGGTCCTGACCAGTGCAGTCCCAGCCTTGCCCGGCTGGGCTTGGCCGGCCCCGACTGCAACTTAAGCTTAAGCCCCACTGCAGCTCCATCCTGAGAAAAAGAGAGAGAGAGCCGGAATCTCCAGAACCACCAGAAGAGACCTGCAGCGGAGAAAAGAGTGGGGCTCGAGGAGAACAACTTTGAAGAACACCGAGGTTGGTTGAAGGAAAGAAAGGAGAGGGAGGAGGAGGAGGACGCAGAACCCAGGTTCCCCTCCTGCAACTCGTGGCGAGAGCCGGGTCGACTGCCTGCAGCCCGTAGAGCTCAGCAGTGGGGCATGGCCACATGAGCAGTGGCTGCCCCTGAAGACAGTTCGTGTGTGAGGGAACTGTGACCATGGGCAGACCCAGATTGGACTTTTGAGGACTTTCTCCCCTGTGGAAAAGGTGGGAGAGGCATGTGGAAGCAGAGGGAGACATTGGACTGAGTTTTCCTACTCCTGAGAAGCACATGGTGTGAAAACTGACTGCAACCCCCACTCCCATCCCCCTGCACCTCAAGGTAAAGGGGGCGGGGGAAGATGAAGAAACAAGGAACAGAAGCTGAGCCCAGGAAGAAGGGAGGGGTCAGGGGACGGTGTTTTGACTTTAAGATCTGGTTGTATCTCCCATTGTTCTACTCTGATGTTGGTAACAAATTAAAATAGTTTTTTAATTCCTTATGATGAGTCTGTCTTTTGCCTGTGACCTTTTTAAGGGGTGAGAAGCCCTCCCAGTCCTTACTTTGACTAGCCTTTTTTGGGGCATCGTGGTGCTCAGTTATGCACTGGGCCCAAACCACAACACAGCATTTGAAAAGCATGGTTTTTCTCCCTTTCTGACGATCTGATGTTCTATGTGAAAAACTCATGCTGGGTTTTTCAAATCAGTCTTATACTGACTGACCCTCTCTCCAGCTTTTTAAACACTGTAGGTGTTTCTAAATGAATTAATAAATGATATTGGAATAAGCTATGTTGTTGCCAGTGCAGCTGAAAACCAAGCCACTGCAGCAAATTAACAAGGCTGATCTAAGTAGCATAAAGGCACCTTCATTCCCAATCTAGAGTTACATAACTTTAAGTGGGAAGGACTGAAAAAACCAGGAGAACTCAGAATTTTAAACTGTGAATTTGAGAGATACCTGATAGACGATCTTTCCCCTTTCTGAGCTCCTCAGGTGTTTCTATCCAGAATTCCTCCAAAACAGCTGGGCTGCTGCAAGACTTGTTTTGCATTGCGATATTATATAGACATGTATGTATACATTTAGACATACACATGGTATATCCTTTATTCATTTTATTTAATAAGAACCATTACAAAGTCATAATCATTCTAATTAACTTTGGTTTCTTCTTCATTTAACAGCAACATTCCTTGTTTTGGCCTACAGCACATAATGCAAACTGAAATCTTTGACGATCCCTAATTTCTCCTGCAATCTCCTCCTGTCCCAATTCATTTGTTATACAACTGAAGCATAAATCAAAATCAAAACTAGAAACTAAATTAAGTTTGCTTCACCTTCTTTCTGTATCAGTTTGTCATTCTCATATGACCAGTACAGTTAGAGATAGATTATTATATTATAAACATAATTAGAAATGCCTATTTTCATGTTACTTGGTAAATTTATGCAAATTAAATAAATGTGAATAATAAATGGAAGGCATTAGATTTATATTCTGTATTTAAAATACTAGCTTAGATGATTTATGGTTCTCAACAAGTTAATGTATGAGAAAGAAAGAGTCATGAGCTTCTCTGAAACAGAGAAACTTGAAGATACTGAAATCAGGAAAGTTGTAGCAATATTTCCATCTACTGGAGGCTGGAGATAATCAGCAGCTACTCACAGCTGCCATATTCACTTTTTCCTATGAAAGTCAAATTGATTAAGCATAAATACCTCTCTTACTGGATTGATCATGCAATCTGGCTCCATTCTTTCTTATTTCTCATATATGTCTACAACATCAGGGCATAAAAAGCAGCTATTCTGGTACAAGCTGCTGGCCCTCTTACCCTGAAGGACTGGGACAAAACTAAGGCAACATACGGAGGCTCTCCCAGATAGGCAGATAATGTGAGTCAGCCACATCTTCTCCATAAAACAAGACTTCTAGATTCTATATCAATCAATTTGTCCAAGAGTGGATTCATTTGTCATAAGACAAATAAGCTTAACTCAGAGGAAGATCCTGATGTTTAAGGAAACAATGATGCCAAAGTTATGGCTTTATTCCTGTCACTGTAATATATTATAAAAGTAACATTTCCATGTTTCATGTGCAAGATCTCTATTTCCTCACGTCTGCATCATTTAAAAATTATTTCTTAAATGTAAGTGGCACTTTACAAAAAGCCTCAAAAATTGAACAATGTATCACTGCTAAACACCAAATAACTACTCCCAAAATCATTCCACTTCAATGTGGCAGGAACCAAGGGCTTCAGAGAATCTGTTTCACTTTAAATATTCTGTCCCTCTTCAAATAAAAAACACTTACCCTTGTCACAACTTCTGTCTTCAGCTAAAACCCACCACATATTATTTGGAAATAGCCTACACACCAGACCAAACCATTTTCTTTACTTGTAAGGCTGTTCAGATGGGCAAATGTGGATTCAGAGACCACGGATTTTTGAGAGTATTACACACGTTTAAGAAAACAAGCTTCAGTAAAAGAACTCGTTGAAGTGTACACAAGATAAAGATTCTTTAAATCTTTTACAGCATCCACTGGAGGTCAATTTAAACAAACCAATATTGTGATTTGCTGTTGCAGTTACTTCGCAGCATGTCACTGGCAGCTGCAAAGTAAAATCCATATGCAAACACAAGACAGCCATAAGAGTGGCAGCACCAACTTTGATCTCAATTACCCAGACATCCTGGGCTTCTGACTGACGCAGGGACTTGACTTTATTTATGTACCCTCACACTCCCTTCGACATCCACAACTGAAAGCCAACACAGAGCAATCCCAACACCCATACCAACACTGCCGTTACAAAAAATGCTACTGCTTCCCTTCTCTAGAAAGCTGTTGTCAAGTAAAGCCTTTCAAACTTTTGTGTAGAATGATTTAGCCCACCACGGTTCTCTTTTTTCTGTTCATGGATAATTCAGCAAACACTGGCAGTTAGTCTCTGTTACTTCGATTTCCGCTGACAGGTTACGCAAGCACATTTTGGCATCTACTTCTGTTGCTCTCTTTGTGGCTTCTGGGAGGTCACCCAACTAACATGGCACCATTTCTGCTCCTCCTTTTGATAGCAACCCTTATTTATAAGGAGGGGTAAAAGCTTGCAACACGACTACATCTGCTCAAACATCACAGACCACAGTAACCTCAAAATCCACACAAACAACTACTGCACGCATGTACACTAACTGAAAGGAAACAAAAGAGGTACTCAAACAGAAATTTAAAAAAAAAATGAATGAAGAGCTTGCGAAAGGATTTTATTTCTCATTATTTAAGAGGTACTGCAAAGTATAGTACCTAAGACAGTTGCATCTGGTGACACAATGAAGTGTAAAAACAGTAATGATTTCTGTGGTGTATCTGTTACCTGCCAGTAAAGCTAAACTCAGATTTAAGCAGAAGGCAACCAATTAAGAGACAAAAGTTCCGTTCTGTTCATTGACACTAATCACCGTTACAAACCCACTACCTGAACTAGGAATAGCAAATAGAGTGTCAAAAAACTCACACTCAACCTGAGAATGCACCTGCATCGCTTTGCATCTGCTCACCTTCCACTTAAACCAAGTTTCTCCAATGGACCTGAACCTCCACACATGCTGGATGGGGCGATTTATTTGCCAAGCTCTGACTGATGTATCCTGGGTAACAAAGAGGCCAGGTGCAATGTGGGTGCTTCAGTGTTTATTGAGCATAGAAAGTACATTTATAGAATTCATTAATAGGCTGAATTATAGAATTCATTAATAGGCAACATTAATAGTTGCCTAAAGTGCAACTTAGTAAGTAACAAATAGAGAGAAGGCCTTGGCCCTGCATCACTGAAGTCTGTGCAAGCTCTGTTTTCAAAGGAAATAGGTTCAGGAACTGAAAAATCCTCCTCAATATCAAATTAAATGAACATCAGGAAACCAATAAACCAGCTTTCCAAAGGAGGGTTCTGAAATAGTTAAACAAAATGGGTCAGTAAGATTTATCATCTTTATATTTTTATATCAGGCTACCCTGAAATCAATAGGATTTCATATATGAATTCTAAACGCTCTGAAAGAATCTTCCACTGTTTAATTTACATCTTCCCCTAAATGCAGAAATTCCTGGTACATGTTGGCTAGCCTACCTAAATCATCACGGATAATTAAAGAAAAAAGTAAGTGTCAGCAAGCAATTGCTTTTTTGGAGGAAGCAATTCCCCATCTCTTAGCATTTTCACTACGCTGGTCTGCAGCTCCGTAATGGAGTAAAACACTACTGTGCTTAAAATGCTACAGGCGGCCCAGGAAGCAAAGTTATCAAGGCAACTACGTAGTGCTCAGGAAAGACCTTCCTTTTGAAAGCCTTTCCCAAAAACAGTGCATAAAGCAAGCTGTTGTGAGCAGCTGTTGCATGCTGATACCTGAGACAATTCAGCCATTTTTTAACTAAATCACAGATAAATGCAAAAATACATGGAACAGAGCCTTAGGGCTTGATTCTGTGAAAGCACACTGTTCTCTGATATAAAAATCCCTGGTGAAAATAATCAAGAAACCCAGCTGACTGAGAGCAGCAGATAATATTGAGACAAACTGTAAAGAAGTAAAGAATCAAAAGACTTCGAAAGCAGGCAAGCAGGTTTGGTTTTGGTGGGGTTTTTTTTTTTAGGTTCCAACCTTCTCCTATTTTTATTTTACTTTTTTCCCACCTTCTTTCTCTTCCATTCTTAATTCCTTTTTTCATTCTTACCACAGAAAGATGGAAAGTGACAAATATAAAATAAGTCAACAATTCCATTTTATGGGTAACATTTACATTTGCAACTTTGCTATGCAGAAAAAATATCTTCAGGCTTTCAGACCAGCTTTTTAACTGCAAACTGTGTAATCTGCATAAAAACTATGAATCTCCATCTTCTATATCTTTATCTATATCTATATCTTTAC
>NW_010198226.1:0-4859 GCF_000695765.1 Mesitornis unicolor
TCAATCTGAACATGAGGAAAAACTTTTTTATGGTAAGAGTGACAGAGCACTGGACCAGGCTTCCCAGAGAGGTTGTGGAGTCTCCTTCTCTGGAGACATTCAAAACCCATCAGGATGTGTTCCTGTGCAACCTAGTCTAGGTGATCCTGCTCTGGCAGAGGGGTTGGACTGGATGACCTTTCGAGGTCCCTTCCAACTTCTAATATTCTGTGATTCTGTGAGATAAAGTCCTGGAGGGAAGAGGGGCTCAAGAAAGCTAGTTAATATTCAAGGATCACTTTCTCCAAGCTCAGGAGTGATGCATCTCAACAAAGAGGAAGTCAGGAGAAGACACTAGGAGGCCTGCATGGATGAACAAGGAGCTCTTGTACAAACTAAAACACAAAAAGGAGGCCTAGAGAGAGTACAAGCAAGGACAGGTAGCCTGGGAGAAATACAGATCAATTGTCTGAGCAGCCAGGGATCAGGTTTGGAAAGCTAAAGCCCAGATAGAATTAAACTTGGCCAGGGATGTCAAGGGCAACAAGTAAAGCTTTTATAGGTACATCAGTGATAAAAGGAAGACTAGGGACCCTCTCTGGAAGGAAACAAGAGATGTGGTTACCCAGGATATAGAGAAGGCTGAGAGACTCAGCAAGTGTTCAAGCAACACTGTCAAAGTTGTAGAAGGCAAAAGCAGAGACTAGGAGAAAGAACCACCCACTGTAGGAGAAGATCAAGTTTGAGACCATCTAAGGAACCTGAAGGTACACAAGTCCATGGGACCTGATAAGATGCAGAACTGGCAGATGAGAGTCATGACAGTCTGGCGAAGTTCCCACTGGTTGGGAAAAAGGAAACCTTGCCCCCATTTTTTAAAAAGGAAAAAGGAAGACCCGTGGACCTACAAGACAGTCAGTCTCACCTCAGTGCCCAATAAGATCATGTAGTAGATTCTCTGGATACTATGTGAAGGCACATGGAAAATTAGGTGGTGACTGGTGACAGTCAACTTGGTTTCACTTAAGGGCAAATCGTGCCTGGCAAATCTGGTGGCCTTCTACGATGCAGTTACAGCATTGGTAAATAAGAGAAGAGCAACTCATGTCATTTATCTGGACTTGTGCGAAGCATTTGACACCATCTCACATGACATCCTTGTCTCTAAATTGGAAAGACATGGATTTGACAGACTAATTGGTGGATAATGAATTGGCTGGATGGTCACACCCAAAGTGTTGTCAATGGCTTAACGTCCAAGTGGACACCAGTGACAAGTGGTCTTCCACAGAGGTCGGTCTTGGGACTGGTGCTTAACATCTTTGTCGGCAAGATAGTGGGATTGAGTGCACCCTTTTGAAGTTTGCTGACGACACTGAGCTGTGTGGTGGGGTCAACACACTGGAGGAAAGGGATACCATCATCCAGAGGAACCTTGACAGGCTTGAGAGGTAGGCTTATGTGAACGTCATTGTCGTGGTTTACTAAGTTCAACAAGGCTAATTGCAGGGTCCTGCATATGGGTTCAGGCTATCCCAGACACAAATACAGACTGGGCAGAGAATGGATTGAGAGCAGCCCTGAGGACGAGTACTGTGTCCAGCTCTGGGGCCCCCAACATAAGAAGGACATGGACCTGTTGGAGTGAATCTAGAGGAAGGCCACGAAGATGACCAGGGGGCTGGAACACCTCTCCTATGAAGACAGACTGAGAGAGTTAGGGTTGTTTAGCCTGGAGAAGAGGAAGCTCCAGAGAGACCTTAAAGCAGCCTTCCAGCACCTGAAGGGGGCCTACAAAAAAGCTGAAGAGGGACTTTTTGCAAAGGCAAAGGTGATAGGATGAGAGGTAATGGATTTAAACTGGAAGGGGGTAGGTTTAGATTTTATATTAGGAAGAAATTCTTAACTATCAAGGTGGTGAGACACTGGAACAGGTTGCTGCTAGAAATCTGTAGGTGCCCCCTCCCTGGAAATGTTCAAGGCCAGGTTGGATGGGGCTTGGAGCAACCTGGTCTGGTGGGAGGTGTCCCTGCCCATGGTCCCTGCCCACAGCAGGGACAATGGAGCTAGGTAATTTTTAAGATCCTTTACAACCCATACTGTTCTATGGTTCTATGATTCTATGACCTTTCTGCTTTGTTTGCATGCACCACATCTCTGAGACTTCATGTACATATCAAAAATTAAACATATTGAATGAAATAAGATGAATGCTGTCAGAATTATCACATTTTATAAACTAGCTGTGCCAGATGTTCCTACATTATTTTTGATGATTCTAGTAGTGTGATGGTATGCTCTGCAACGTGTCCACAGCTAGAAACATGTGGTTAATTTGATTTAATTAAAAGGTTTGATAATGTTGTATGACAGATCATGAGAAATTCTGTGTTTAACTCTGGCTCATGAGACCAACGTATTCATTAATCATTGAATTATTTAACTGTCTCAGACACTAAACACATGAACATTTTTAATAATACTGATATTCCTGAGCATGAGATTTATTGTTTTCACCCATGTTCCAATAGTTATCCTGCATTTGATAAGGTGTTACATTGATATGATTGAGTGTATGTCTCCATAGCTATCAAGTTAGCTAGATATAGGCTATACATGTATAAAACTTTATATATTTATTCACTTATATATAATCTATAATTTGACAGTGATATGTCTGTGTCACATATTGGGATATGTGCAATTGTCTATCCAGAGATATGATTCATGTAGCATTATAATTTGTTTCTTATGAGACAGTGATGGACACATGAAACTTCAAACAGTATGAAGACTTCAAACTTCATGATTTTTGAGAATTTGAATTCAGAATACAAGTCTTTTTCTTTGAATCAATGTAAAATGGAATCAAGTGACATTCATGAAGATTTCCAAAACCATGGTTAACATTGGATAAAACAAAACCAAAGCATAAAAAAAATCTATAAATATCACTTCAGTGCTGATGTTAGACAAATGCCACCAACCCAAATATATTCTGACAAGTGTCCCTCATGTGATGGACAGAAATTTACTTTAACAAGTAAAAGCTGATTTGATTCCAGGAGCTGTGGCTTGGTTTTAGACACCATACATTGTGAAATTCACAGTAAAATCACTGAAGCTAGCAACACTGTAGAGACATGTACAGACAATGCCAAACTGTATCAGAAGTGAAGGTTCATTAAATTAACAGTGTAACTTTAGTGCCTATTCTCAGAAACCACTTTGTTTTCCATCCACACACAAAACACAATGAAGAGGAATTGGTGCAGTATCCTCCTGAAGAAGGATATAGAAAAATTAATTATCATCTTAAATTCTTAACATTTTTTCAGAGTTTAAAATTAATTTCAAAATATCTGATTCTTTCATGAAATGAGAATATTCTAATTTTAGATAAAATTTCCTTCAAAAATATCTGATCAACACAGAAAGGATATTGAGGTGATTTCTGACACACCCAGATGAGGCACTCATGATGCTGAACACAGCTTTGAGGAAAAAAAGCCTATACAGTAGCCCAGAATATCAATTGTTCATCTCATTTATTTCTTCCTATTGGGCATATGTGGAGAGGCATCCTAATTGACTTTTAATGAGGAATTAATTAGAATTAAGTGCTTCAATAGCAATTGGTGATTATTAGCTTTTTTAGGATGGGACAATTTAATTCCCTCACATTTTCAAAATGAGTATGAAACAAATAGAAAGACCATTAGTTCTCCCTTCTTCCCTCAAGCCTTGAATTTTCATTCCTTCATACAGTGGCATTTTGAGGATGATTTTTAATGACAGCACTAGAAATCTGCCTCTTCTGCTTATCCAAAGCAAAAGGACTGGCCAAGTTTTCAGGAAGCTTTTTGTACGTAGCTTCCATACCCATGTTTTGTCTCTGCTGTGAAGAAGCCATTTCTAACAGAGTAAAGGTGTTCAGTGTCCATGCTTACTCAATTCACAACCTGTCTGCTTAGCTGACAAGCCTTGAATCCGAGCTATAGATACAGAGGAAATCTAGCATCTTATAGGAGATAGGAGTTTGAAAACTGATTTCCCTTAGATCAGAAGACACCTGTCAGGTGATAATGACTTAAGATCACTGTGGAACTAAGCTAGATATGACTCAGAGACCACAGCTGAGAAATTTGGTATTCCTACAGCCTAACAAAAATTAGACTTTCTATCAGTAGCACCTCTGTATTTTTAGATGTCAGTGAGACTGGCTGTTTTAATTTATTCTATATAATCCTAATATAAGAAGATAAGCAGGAACACCTTAAGGAATTTATTACTACATGTTTGAACATTCTACATGAACATGTAATGCACATACAATGAAATGAAGATAGGCCAACATGGGCTTGTGAAAGAAGAGATGGCAAGCATGATTAATAAAAGCAACAGGAGTTAAATAATATACTTATAATTTTGTGAGGTATTCACTTTGGTCAGGTACTGCAGTCTAACACAAAATTAATATGGCCTTCATAATGTTAAAATCTGGCTAATTAAAAACTCCAGCTTTTAACTCGATTAGACGATCTCCAGAGCTCTCTTCAAACCTCAGCTATTCTTTGTGATTTTTTTCATTCTGTAGTAAAAGGGAAAATGTAATCTTTTATCCTGTACACTAGCTAGTATGGAGCTGAATATTGGTCTACTCATTCTGAAGTACTGAAGACAGAGAGTCCAATTCAGCAAGGTTCTTATAAAAGTATCTCCTCCTTTTTTTAACCTAAGCATTGCTGCTTGTACCATGATATTCAAGCTTAACACAGAGGACCCAGTGATGTAATGTTATTTCTTGTATCCATGCAGATTTCAAGATTATTGCTAACAATATCACTTCTCCTTTTTTCTGATTAGTGTGTTTCAGCAGG
>NW_010198226.1:4890-27024 GCF_000695765.1 Mesitornis unicolor
CCAAAGTCTCCTACTAATGTCTATAAATCTACATGGCAATTTCCACTCATTTTGCTAGCTTTTAAGAATATGCAAGTTACTTAAAATTTAAAAAGTGTCTTTATGTAAATGCAGTATTGAAGGATTGACATGGCTGTGTTGACTTAGGCTTAAAAAGAAAGGAAAAAAGTATATTGCATACTAATAAGTATATACAGACTCTAACACAGAGCTTGAATTTAGTCAAAAAAGATGTGAAGTCCTGTGTATATCTTTTTTTAAGTTCTGCTCTAAATCTTATTCATCTTAGTGAACCAGAATGTTTACGAATCATTGGAAAAATTGTTGTTGCAGAGTCGATAACTTAATAGTAGTTTCATGCCCACAAAAGGTATATATTTATTTGTATATATATGTAAATACGTATATATATACACACACATGTAATCTTTTAACTGATGGATAATCTAAATATACAACTGGAATATATTTAGTTCTAACCAATAATCTTGCTGAAATAGAAAACATCTCTGTGTGTGTGTGTATAAAAAATCCTCAATCTCGGGATGTCTCAGCTGAAGAAGTACAATCTTTATAAATCTGTCTTCACTAATCAGATTAGCAATGAAATTACTATTAAGAGAATTTTTGGAAATTCTTAACCCAAGCAGGAACTGAACTCAGAGAATACCACAGTCGTTTTAATTAATGGAGGAATAAACAAAAAAAAAAAAGAAAAAAGAAAAGTAAAAAGCAATCTGAAAGGATGGCGCTCAATCACACAGTTGCCTGAATAAGGTTCCATGTACCTGACCTCAGAGATAAAGTGTAAGCTGTTTTAAATAATGAACAGTGTCACTTTGAGGCCGACAAGCAATATTGTAAGCAGCCAAAATAACAAACAAATGATGAGCCTTTTATGGACAAACTATCAAAGCACTATTCATTTGAAGCGAGGGAAAATGAAGGAAGTCTTGCTGAAAGCCCATTTTGTAAGAAAGAATAATAGCTTGTCATGATCACATGGGAATATGTTCCTGTGGCAAGGACTTCAGTGGGAAAGAAAGGGCAAGTCCCATAGTTGTCTGAAACAACTTTTAACTACACCTGATACATGGCTAAATCAATATCACTTAGTGATTAAAGCCATGAAGGAAGAGAGATCATCCTTGTTTGAAGACCTACATAAGCAAGGATCTGGTTTTCAAGAACTGAAACTTAAGGCACTGCTATGAAACATTTGTCCCATGTTGAGACAGTCCTTGGGGATCCCAGGCACTGAGTGATTCGAAATTATAACTATAAGACAAGATCTTACTTTGAGATATTAGAAATAAAAGTGATTTACATGAGAATGTAAGAACAGCTGTATGGGGTCAGACCTAATATCTACCAACATCCTGTCTTTGAGAGCAGGCAGAAGCAGATGCTTAGTAAAATATGCAAGAATAGAGTGAGCATTCAGTAATGCTGTCCTGTAATGCCATGTCACCTTCCAGAATTCTGTATTTCAGCTGCTTTCTGAGCCCTAGACTGTAATTTTATGGTGATAGGAATATGAAATATTCAGAAGCACACATAAGACAGATGTATACAGATATACGTTCATATATATATATATATGCATAAGTACATAAGTATGTATACATGTCTATGTATACAGGTATGTATACTTTCAGACAGTTTTATATTACTATCCATACATAAATCTGGCATAAATTCACTTACTTTTCCCCCCCTTTTTCACAAATTTGATGTTACCTTAATAAATATCAGAATGTTCTGTTGTGCATAATGTATATCATATAAGCAGAACATCAGGCCAACTTATTTTAATACGTTAGCTTGTTCTTGCCTTCCACCCTCCTCTTGTGTTCAAGAAAACATCTTTGATTTAAGAATGTTTTAATGTCCTCAATTTGCAATAAGCTTTCTCTTGAGGGGCTTTAAAGCTGGTTAAAGACTAGTAAGTCTGATGTAAGTATGACCTGAACTTAGCTCTTAATGTTTTCAGTGGTTGGTTTTGTATATTTTACTTTTTGCATTCATCTTATATTTCATTTTTCCATGGGAGAAAAAAAAATAGTAAAATTCTAAAGGTGTTAATTGTAATTCTCTGGAGAATAAGAAAAAAAACATTAAATTTGTAAACAAGAGGTTTATCTAAAATGAACTTTCTAGCTTATCAAAAATGAATCATGTATTCATAAACCATTTCCATGCCAAATATTCATAGCTACAAGGGTCAGCCTTGGCTATGCATGTGGGTATATGTGTGGGAGTGCATACAAAAGCAGTGCTTCATAAAGCTACAGAACTGGAACAAGCATAAAATCATTCACAATACTAATAGCTATACAATCAGAAAAAAGTACTTTCACTGAGTTCCATTATTTAAACTTATAACCCCCATGTCAAAAAACCCTAAGCATTTCACATTTAAGAGAATACAGTCTGACATATTAAAATCAGTACATAATGTGCTTCACAAATTACTATTCAAAATCAACAATATATAGCTTTCAAGTGGTTTCTATTAGTTTATCAATAGATCTTCCATTGACTTCACAGCTCAATGGCTGACACAGTTCAATCTATGTATATAGGCCTCCTACAGCAAGTTTTTCCAACAACACTTGAGAACAATGTGTGGAAAACAAACTAATTGGTGAATGTTTTTCATCTATAATGAGAAGTATTTGTCCTAATCCATCCAGTGCCTAAGGGATGACAAATGGTGGCATCAATGCCAAAGCAAATACCAGGCTCTCCTAGCAGAACGCAGAAGCAGAAAATTCAGTGTCTTTAAGATCTCCATATATCTGTGAGACTTCATTGCTAATGCTTTGCTGCTGGAATGGACTTAGTAATATCTGCAGCTAAATGAAGAAAAAATATAAACAAAAAAATACCTGCTAACCTAGCTACGTAAGAGTGCTTTTGAGCTCATTCTTTAGTAGAGACAGCAAGTGAATGACTCTTTAAAAAATTATTTTCTCTCTTCCATTTCAGAGATAGATGGTTTTCTGAGGCTGTCCTGACACTAGAAGAGTTGTTGGCCTACGTAACTGGCCAAACACACAGCAAGAAATTGATACATGTTGCATTTCACTTCCAAGCTCCTAGTGCTGAAGTCGGTGCAGAGGATAAATGGTCTGTAAGAAAGGTAGCCCTTCCTGTTAGAAAGCTAAAGTAATGGAGAGAAGCAGGGCAGAGGAATAAAAAAATTTAAAGAAAATATTTTTGTAGAGATTTTCACATTTTGAAAAATTTCAGTTCATGCCTTGGATTCTTTTGTGGAAAAGCTGCGCAGCTCAATAAACAACTGTCTACTCAAACTATCACATGCAAGAACATACTGCTTTTTTTAACTACAGCACAGATTGTGTGGAGGAAAACTCCTACAGATTAAAGAAATAAAGGAAAGGTGGAGCATAACTTCATCCTCTGACACTGCTGACATCTGTAGTGACCATCCTGCTGGAATTCCAGTATATGACTTCTGTATAATTTCAGAGTAGAAATGCATTTATTCTAACATACTTCCATTTTGTGTTTTAACTTACAACACAGACTTGTTTTTGTTAGCTGCAGGAGACTAGGGCCTCTTTTCATTAGCATATGAACTACACAAAGGAGTTGAAATGTCCTAAGAAATTCAGAATGAATGTTTACTTACACTGATTTGTATTACATAAAGTGTATGGCTGGTATCTACAAAACACAAAAAGTCCTTCAGGAATAGGAAAGACCTCAGTTCTAATTATAGATTTTTTTTTTCCTTCACTGTGATAAAAATTCTATTTATTTGAATGTGAGCATGCATACAGAAACACTGGAGTAGAATTTCCAAAAGTGCATGAACAACTTGGGAGTACGTAACTTTCAATTGTGCCCAGATTAGTGGTTCTAAGTGTGGTGTTTTCTGAAACCTTGATTTTATTCCCTCTTACAGTGTTGAGCCAACCTTGTATCACCTCTCTAAGCATCTCTCTTCTTTTAATCATATCTCTTCTATCTGATAAATACGGCATACAGTGCACCTCATATATTCCTTATCTCAGTATATTTAATACCTATGAATGAACTTGTATCAGCACTGCAGCATGCCAAATATGAGCTCACAGACATATCAGTTTTAAATGAGCACTTCCTCAGCATTTTTACAGTGTCATAAACAGTGGGTGGAAGGCAGGGTTCCAGAAGATTCTCCATATCCGAGAGTCATTTTCTACAGCATGGAGCTGAGAGGGTTTAATTCATAAAGAAACTCCACTCTGTGGAGCAATTACTCCCAGGGGCTGAATTTGCAGTTAGCAGTTTCTCTTTTTAAGACTTTTTTTGTTGTTGCTACAGGGGAACACCAGCAACAGTGCACACGCTAGAATGTAAGGAGGGGAAGAGTGCACTTTCCCTTCTCTGAAAACTACACTGCTCATCCAGGTATACCACCCTTTCCATAATTCAGACTATAACTGCTCTTCTAATACGCTTTAATGCCTTCTTTCTCACTTTGCTTACAGAATACTTCCAATTTCCCAATTTCCTGTCCAGTTAATAAAACCTCCCTCGTGACTTTTCTCTGTCTCCTTTCCTAAACCAGGTAGCCAGTCAAGGCCCATTCATAACCACAGCTGAGTTTCTGGCTGTTAACTTCCTTAACTCCCAGGTGCAAGAAGTAGGAAATTAAACTCTAACTATTTTACACTACATCCCCACAAGTTGAGGCAAAGTCAAAACAGAATTACTGAGAAGGCAGACAGGATGTACTAAGGAGCTGTGAAGATCAAAATACCTCTTTAAGTATGTTATTTGGACCTTTTTGTGGTTCAGTCATCTGTTATTTTGGCTATATTTCTTAATCTTTCTCATTATTTAACAAAATACATTTTGGCTATTAATAAGTATTTCTAATTGTAAAAACAATATGCAGTGTCTCCTGAACTCTGACCAAATTGTGAGTTAGAGTTGTGAAACTCACTCAAGGTGCAGACAATAATGTAGTCTACGTGCTGCACAGCAGTGCTAAACCCTGTAGGCACCTTCATTAATTGGGTGGCTTTTACTTAGCTTAAAAATTCTTTCCACTTAATACCTTTTTGTTCCCTTTACTCTCTACAAGGAGGGGTGGACGTATTTTTAAATATGTACAGAGATGTCTGATATAGAGGGGAAAGAACACAAAATGGGATGAGAGGTCTCCCTCCTGAGTATTTTCAGAAGTTTCTTTCTCCTTCCATTAGGTATACAATAGGGAGACTGGATCATCAAACACAACTCACCTTCAAGACAGACACTTAGGAAATTTTTAAGGCTGCATGTGGATGAGGTGACTCAATTACCTGGGCTGAATTCTACTCAAAGTAATCTGCTTTTTAGAGCAGTAGATTTTAGTATAAATAGGTTTGTATTAGCTGTGGTATTTCCTTTTATTTCTTTCACCTCTGAAAATGTGTTTATTTGCTGTTGTTTTCATTTGCTGTGACAATCAACACTACCTTAACATGCATTTGAAAGATTTCTCCTTAAAGGTCTCCAACTCTGAAGTTAACAGTGCTGTTAAGCACTGAAAATTCCTCTGTTTTATTAATGTTCTCTAGAGTTAGATAAGCCTTATTATCCTCCTGCCTAAAACTGCTCTGGAACAGATACCTGATGAATTTCAAACAATGAAAAGGCCAACACCTTAGCTAAGCTCCTGGTCTATCTCATGTTTAAAATTCATGAATTTGCTTTGCATATTTGCTGGCTTCCTGACTTAAGATTGGGGAGGGGGGAGGAAGCAAGATTGAAAACTCCATGTTCATATGTCATAAGACTCTAAGATAAATGAGAATGAAAGATTGAGCACAGAATAATGTCTTTTTTACTGATTTCTGTAATTTTGTAATCCAAATCGTAAGTGGAAAAAAAATTCATTTCTTTAATTATGAAAATATCCACTGTATAGACTACTTTCATCCAAATATACTTAAGAAAGCACAATATTTAGTTACACTTATCATTTAAATCACCAGTAACCAAGCAATTAGACATGTTTCTTTTAACTAGATGCAAAGGAACTGTCGGTCACATCCTCAGTTTGTAATGATGATTGCTCTGTCTCAATAAGTATCACTCCATATGAAATGGATACATCTAATATGCCAAAATACCAAATACCACTCTAACACTTAAAAATGAAAATAAATTGAATTTCAAGATTCAAGATTGCTAAATGTGGGATTCCATTTCAGTTGATAATTTTGCCAAGCTTGTATCACTTGAACTAAAATTATCCACAGGTATTTGTAGCAGCCTGGTTTTGTTTCAGTAGGAAATCAAGGGAATTTTTTAAATTATTATTATTTTTTACACCAGAGAAGTTTGCTCAGGAGAGCTGCCCATAAAGCATTCAAAGAAATGGCCGTGCTATCTTAATTTGTCTTCCTAGTGCCTAGGCTTTTTGATATAGTTACATAATTACATACTGTTTTTTTCCACTGAACATTGCTTCATTCAAAGTAGAGGAAGGATGCACCTCAGGGAACAGATCAGGACTGTGCAGTTACAAAAAGCCCTCTTTGTCATTGTCATAGACTTTCCAGAATCATTTGCTGCAGAAGACATCAGGTGTACAGTGAGTGAGGCAGGAGGCCACGAGATGGGGTGAGAAGTTCTTGGGAGGAAAACATGAAAATGATGCAGCAGTCTTGAAATATACTGCTTCTCAGAGCTAAACAGAGCAGAATGTTGTGTTAGCAAAAATTGTGCTGCTTCATGTATCTAAATTTTTATTCCTGGGCCAGATATCTCTCACAAATCTGCAGCGTACCATGTAGACACATGTACTTGTGTGATCCTTATTTTCTAAGTGCCTGCATTGAGGCTCTAGGGTCTCATTTGCAGAAATTGTGTACACTCACAGCTGCCATGGCTATCTGTGGCACACTGCTTTGAACATCTAATCTGCTGTGTAATTCTTAGTACTCCACAAAATCAGGTTCTGTGTATCTCTGATTGAATGAGAATATTAGTGGGCACTTTGGATGTTTGTATCTGTATGCCTCAGTTCTCAATCTGTAAAATGGGGATGATAATAATTTCATCAGATGGTTGTGGAAGTAAAGCCATTAGTCTAAGCACTCAGATACTACACTGATGAATACTAGAAGAAAAGCCACAGGAAATGAATAACTGTATTCAGAGCAGGGTTTAAATAACATGCAGTAAGTAATGCATTGAACCACTCATTGAGCGTAAGCAAGAAAACAACTATTGAATAGTTGCTCATTACGTGGACAGTTGCCATTCTCTGCACTGACAGCAACAGTAAAGAAAAAATACTATGTGAGCCTGTAATTAAAGACTGCATCAAATTCCGAATACAAAAAAAGCATCTCACTATATTTCTTTGAAAACTGTAATATTGACATTTCCTCACTTCTGACTGTTTCACTTTGCAGTCTTTCTGTTTCTTTTTTTCTATGTTAAAAATTTGGGTTACAATAGCTGCTATGGCTTTTTGGCTGAATTTTATTTGCCTACACATAGCTGAAAAATAACATCTGAAATTATTTTGTAATGTTTACCTGGTCTTTGGACTGCTTTGTTTAACTTGAAAGAGTAATATGTGGACAAAATCTGTCTCTGATTCAAGTCCTATGCCCATTTTTTCATAATCTATTTAACATGAGAGATGGATTTCATTTCCTGTGATTCTAATTTTGCTTGTGCAATCCAGTGTAGGCTTCCTATCCATCTCTTTCCTGAGAGTAAAATGGAATTTGAGGAAAAAGACTTTGTGGCTGTCAATACACACTATGGACACCTCAATGAAGATACCTATGCAGACCAACTATAATTCTGGTTTTCACTCTGAAGTTTATTTAAGCATTGTTGACATTATATTTGAGAATGAAATCAACAAATCTCTATAGAAACATTATGTCAGTATAGTTTCAACAGTTATAGCCTGCAGAACTGTTCTAACAGAAAGGAGAGGTGGGACCATAAACTATCTTTTTGACAGTGACATGCCACTGCCAATGTGGCATACCTCAGACAATAGGAATAGAAGGGATGCACCTTACAAATCACTGACAAGTACCTCTTAAAGTACAGCAATGCTTTTTTCTAAGTTGTTGCCATTTTCTTTTATTCCATTACGTGAAAGAATAAAATTATACCTTTCATGTTGATTTATTCCCAACAGACATCTTATCTAAATTCAATGAAGCATTAAACAATGTAAATAAGCCAAGGTTTTGCCTCTCAGACTTCCCAGAATTAGCAACAAATGTTCATCATCTCATGCAATTTCTTTCCAGCTCTGTTTAAGCTGAAACCTGTGTGATATCATCTATATGTAGCCCGAATTGAATTAATTCTATTGAAGTTTAGAAATCTGCTGTGTATACATTGACATCTCTGACAACAAACTTCATCTCCCTTTATAGTCAATGAAAGCATTTTAGAACTCCATCTATCTAGCATGCTAGGATGTCTGTTTCCAGATGAGATAGACAACACCCAGAAATGCTTAGTTCTTGGTTCATTATGAGAAACTCAGGGAGTCTAGACAACTAATTCAGACACAAAAATGAATATTTGGTCATAATGTCCCAATTTGTTGTGAAATCTATAGCTATGGACACTCTAATATAATCTGTATATTAGAGCTATTAGTAAATTAAACTGGTGATCTGCATGGGCAGTGTAATACACATGTCCAGACTGCGAAATTATTCAAATGGTCCCTAGCAGGGGTAGGACTGGGGCCACCTGGAATTTACTCAAGCAGTCCTTTGGTACAAAGTAGAAGTCGACACGTGGCCTGGCCTAAGGATGAGACAGGAAGTCCAACATTATTTAGTTTTCAAGTATGGATGTGATTTATATATACTGTATCCCAGTAAGTGAAAGGCATCCATTCTGCTCTTGCAAGGGACTTTGTTACCTGGATCCAAGCAGAAACATGGCAATAACAAATGCACAGTACTAAAGCTCTGGTGTTATAAACAAATTCTAGTGTTTGTCTCTGTCATCTAGTAGCAGTCATACTATCTTTCTCTTCCTAAGTAAGATTTGAGTCTTAAAACATATTTTTAATGAGCTCTGCTCTTGCAAGTAAATGTTTATGGTTAGTTGTACTAAGTAAATATCTTTGAGGTCAGGATATCATCTCTTATATCAATAAGAATGCTATATGGTTTTCTGCTTGGCAGATATTACTCAGGTAGGTACATATCCTAATTTCTCTTTCGTTTTGTCGTGATTTAGGGCTGGGTTGGCCACTAAATCCTGGACAGACGCTCTCTGTTAACCCCTCTCCCCTCCACAGAAGGGAAGAGAAAAGAGAATAAGGGAGAGAGACTTTACAGGTTGGAAAAATAAACTAACAGATTTAATGAAACAATAATACTAATACTACAGAATAATATTGTAAATATGAAAATAATGAA
The DNA here is from genome assembly GCF_000695765.1 of Mesitornis unicolor. Lineage (NCBI taxonomy): Eukaryota > Metazoa > Chordata > Aves > Mesitornithiformes > Mesitornithidae > Mesitornis > Mesitornis unicolor. The sequence goes on from NW_010198226.1 coordinate 14,313, forward strand.
ATATATACAAATAAGTACAAATACATATACAAAACCAATATAAAATCCTCCCCCCACCCTTCCCCCCAATGACGAATACGTCACCAGAGGCTCTGCAGAGCCGGGCACTGGAAAAGTCCCAGACCAAACTCAGCAGCAGGTGGGAGCAGGATGCAGGACACACAAATCAGGATCAGCGGCAGACGAACGAGCAGGATTCTGCTCAGGCCTCAGCCTCTGCAGGATCGAGACAGACGGAAGGGTCGAGATGGAAAGAACGGTGGAAAACAAGGCAAAAGGTTGGAAAAACAAAAAAAAGAGCGGAGACCCTCGTGATCTCTCGGTTTTATCCCGAGTATGACGTATGTGGGATGGAATACCTCGTTGGTCAGTTTTGGGTCTGCTTCTCCCCCCGTAGGCACAGACACAGCACCCAGGATGAGACAACTGACCTTGAGCATATCTTCTAGCAGCGCTGTTTGGGAAAACATGCTGCCAGTTTTCAGCAAGTTCAGTCACTTAAAAGAGACTGAGCTGAAAAGTAAAATCACTAAATAGAAAACTAGTTCTATTTAGCTCAAACCAGGACACCTTTATTTCTACATGTGTGATAATCTGAGATTAGCAGTAAACGTGTCAGGAAATTAAAACTCCCTCTAATGTGATTAAGGCTTAAATAAGTGGAGATGTATCCAGGAAATATGTTTGGTACATTTTAACTACCTAAACAAAAAGAGATCTAGGTAAAGAAAGTGAGTGAAGTGCATGATAGAATTTGTAATAATTTAGCTATTTGAACAGTAACATCGTAAATCTCATCTCATGTATATTGGGTGAATACCATTAAGGATCCAGACAGTACTGATAATGGTGTCTCAGATATTTCAGACTGAAATATGCATACTAAATTTAAAATGGGCAGGTACTGGTAAAATCCAGTAACTATATATACTTTCTTCTGTACAGGAATATATACTGATGTATCTGATCCATGGGAAAAGATGAAAAAGTGGGTAGAGGGTCACATTAGATGAAGCAAAGCCAGATCAGCCAGTCAAAGGCCAAGTTTTTGAATGAAAGAGTAATAAAATAGGCAGGCAGAAAGTGGATTAAAAAAGAGTGATGATAATAGAGACAGTAGAGGAATGTACTGTAATTCTGAGTTCTGCAGCTACAAAGATTAGAATGCAAAAGTGATAACAGTAAGCAGTTTCCATGCAGTGCTTTATATTCTTCTTTTCTAGCTGGGCCCTATTATTTATCATCTATTTGCAGTTTCATATTCCTTTTCCTTTCTGTCTGTCAAAACTGTTCCCCATCCCCCATCTCTCTTTTTTTAACGTCTTCAACTTGCATCTTCATGTTTTATAGTATTTTCTGCTTTCTTCTGCATCATTCTGCTCCTTTCATTTCTTGTAGACTGACTCTCTTGGTCCTCTGTTTGGTGCTTGTCAGTTTGGTGTGCATTATGGATATGACTCTAGCTCTGAGGGCAATTATGTTGAAAATAAGGACAATTCAATAGGAATTTTTGGCTGTTAATGTCTACAGGCTTTGTTTCCAAAGGAACCTTTAGCACCTGCCTTCCTTAGCCCTTAATACTGCTGATGTGCGTTTCTCCAAAGGAATTAGAAAGAAATTGCTTCTGGAAGCCTGCGATGTGATGAAGACATCCAAACCCTTATTCCAAGCAGGACCAACTTTAAAGTTAGACTAGATCATGTAGGGCCTTGTTTTAAATAGCTGCAAGGATGGATGTACTTTTACCATCCTGGGCAACCTATTTCAGTGTTTGACCACTTCAACCTGGCAAGGCTGAGAACAGACTTTGCCAGTAAAGACCAAGGCAAAGAAGGCTTTGGGTACTTGGGTCTTCTCTTCCCTTTATTTTGGATATAAGTAATGTTTCATCTTTTAAAACATTATGAAACCAAGTAAGAAAAGTCCAGTTGCCTTGTTATTTCATTTGACCTCAAAATCTTAGTGATCGCATAGAACTAAAAGTAATTTAGGAAGCTAAAACCAGTGAGTGTTCACCATTGTGTGGACTAGTTCATCACTTCAGAGAATTGGGATTGTAACAGATTGTGAAACTGATTACATTTTCTAAATTAATGCTGTGAAAAGTTTCCCAGTAACTACCATGCCCCCTGCAAAGATATAACAGAATTTGTACTAAATTTACATATGGTAAAACTGACACATATTGAGGTTAGCATAACTTAGTTATCAGTGGCCTAAACCTATAACTATAGGAGGAAATAAAATATGGAAAGTTGAAATATAATTCAAAATTCTCTTTACTGAAATTTGTTAGGTCTTCAGAAAGAGGTCTTATCTTCAGATAAAGCAACATTCTTTTCCTTTAACTTGTTTTGAATTTTATTAAACTTATGCAAAAGATTACCTTAGTTTTAAGAGTTATATCAGATATTACAAATGAAAATTTTAGCCCTGGAGAGTCACCAAAGAGAAATGTGTCTAAGTTTTCACATGGCATATGCAGTATATACTTCATTATTTTTAGTATATTTTAAATAGGGGTGCAAAGCTTTTGCCAACAGACTGCCAATACTTACAGAAAGTTAGATCTATCACTAAGAGAGTCTTCCAAAAATAGGCAGAGAGAGAAATGTAAGTGTTAATAAGTATTGTTCTACCTATTAAAGGCAGCATTTTCTTGTGCTTAGAGTTTATGTTTACAGGTTAATTGAACCATAATTTTGTTTTTGACATGAAAATTAACTCTGTGCAAGAAATTATATAGTATGGTCCTCAATCTTAGATTAAAACAAAAAAAAATAACAACTTCCAGAAATCAACTGAGACAGAAATAAACTGGAACATAGGCAAAATTCTATTAAATTGGTAGAACTATTAAGGGTAAAACACCCAAATTAAATTTTGCCTATTAAATACCTCCCAAATTTGAGGTCTATGAAAGCAAAGGTAATTTCTGTAATTTTGACAGCAAAAAGCTTTCAGTTAAACTACATCTTAAAAGCACTGACTATATAAATCTTTCAAAGTTGGAGCATTTGTGGATATATTAAATCAATACCATTTATTCAGAAAAAAATCTTAAATATACAATATTACAAAGGTGAAACATGTTGATGTCACCATTATTGTGTGATAACTTAGTTCTTAATACATTCAGCAGTGAACTTCCTACTGAATAGAAACAATGCCTCATAATAGCAAAATCCATTTTCAGATCAAGTGAAGAAAAGACAATTTACATGTCACCTCTACCCCTCTGTCTGGCATTGTTATTAAAGAAACACTCTCAATCAATATTGCTCATTTGTGAATTAAGTATTTGAATACATAAAAGGCTTTTATGTAAAAAACATTTGTCAAACTCTACTCCTTTCAGTACAGTTGGGGGTCTGACACTGTTCTCGTATGCTCAAAAACCTTGTGAAATCTTACTGATTAAAAGCATTCTCTGCTTTCTCAAACTTTCACTTCCAAGTCATTGTATTACAAAGACCTTGGATACTAAAGAAGGCTTTGCTTCATGAACTGAAAATAGTCACAAATTAATTGCAGATCCAACATATTTATCGGGTGACTCATACACAAAATGTGCAACAGCTAGATTGTGCTGTGTAGCCATGGGAGGGTTGATCTTGATTCTACTTAGGTGAAGCCTAAAGGGAGTCTGAAAGCCTCTTGGACTCCTGGATGCAGTGCTGAAAGCTCATGGGGAGAATGTATTTGAAATATGTGCTATTTGCAAGATTAGCAACTCAGCAGCTTAAAATATAATAAAGCTGATGTACGAGGGACTCCTGTAAGTCCAGGGTTTTAATGGGGACAAAACAGTTAGTCCTTCTAATTGTGACAGTGCCGACGGCGTAATTCTTACTTTATCCTATTCTACCTCTGTTAAACTTTTCCAGCATGCATTTATACATTTATTATATTCTTATATATTTAACTACAATTATCTATCAACATTATTTAAACAAGGAAGAGAAATACTGTACAATATCTATAAATACCTTGGAGGGGGGGTTGTTTGTTTATTGTTTTGCAGTGTGGTTTTGGTTTGTTGCTGGGTTTTTTTTTTTCCCAACCAGCTGATTACATAGAGGGCTGAATTTGTAGGTATTCATCTTCTGGCCACAAGACCAATACTTGTCAAATCAACGCTACTAAACTCTCTTAAGATCAAAAATATAGGATAGTTGCATTCAATCTGGGTGTATGCTGGTAATCAAACCAATTGGAAAATGTCCCTGACACAGGCTCAATTTCAAACAAGCTTTTCATTACATTTCTTGTCCCTTGTCCAGCTGAGGAAGGGAGTGATAGAGCAACTTTGGTGGGCACCTGGCATCCAGCCAGGGTCAACCCACCACTGAAAAGGAACTCCAGCTATGGACCTCCTCTGTGTATCTATCATAAACTCCTAACTCATGTAGTATGCACACCAGTGGACTGTTTTGTGCTCTTTACAGAATGTCTCTTTCACCATGTATCTTTCAGAGATCTCAGATGTCTGACTGTATGCAATGAACCACCCATGAGGTTAATTTTATATATCATGAAATCTAAATTGGAAGCACCTAAGGGGCTTATTTGGGTCTTGTTTCTATTCTCTGAAATAAATATTTAAATCTTCCAAACCTCTCTATAAGAATACAAAGAATTAGAAACACAGCTTAATTGCAAAACATAAATACTATAATAATTCTATTTCAAACATTATTTTATCTCCTCTACAAGCCTTTATAGTTTGAGTTTGAATCATGACTTTAATAGGGATATTTTGCAAAGTAGTTTATCATATTTACTCTGGGAGAAAATACAAACCAATATACCGATTTTAAAAAGCTCTAGTTTCCTCCTCATGTCACCTTCACTGATGACTGCAAAGGTCCAGCAGTTCTCACATTTTTTCACTTGTCAACTCAGTTCTAGTTGTATGATCTCCATCACCCTTTTCCTCACCAGCCTCACAGCCCATCTTGTCTCCTTGGTAACCCCACACAGAGTCTTAGACTACTCTGTTACTGGAAGATGCTTTCACCCTCAGGATTAATTCATGCATGCCAGATCTGTTCCAGAGTAGTTTATGTGTATACTGCTAAAGTTGATTGCATGGTACAGTGGATCACTCTGTATGGGTCACTGTGTAGCATCTAGATTCATGGAATAGCTTAGGCTGGAAGTCACCTCTTGAGTTTGGTCTTATCCTTCCTCAAGGTACGCCAAATTGGATTAGATTACACAGGGCCTTGCCTACTCCACTTTCAATGGTACGCAAGGGTGCAGAGTTCATAGCCTCCCTGGGCAGCCTGTTGTAGTGTTTGTCTACCCTTCTGGTGAAAAAAAATCCTAACACATAATTGGAATTTCTGTTGTTGCTCTTTCGACAGATGCCACTCATTCTTTCTCTGTCTTTCTCCAAGAGTCTGGCTCCGTCTTCTCCATTTCTTCCCATTAGGTGTCTTCCAACAGTTATAATATCTCCTCTCAGCTCTCTCCTCTTAAGGCTGAGCAAACCCTTTGTACATTATATGCTCAAATCCCCTGACAGTCTTGGTGGCCCTCTTCTTGACCAACTTCTTGTTTTCTTTATGGTGTTTATTATTATGGTATTTTCTTTATGGGATATAACTGGACACAGTATTCGAATGCTGTCCCACAAGTATGGATAGAAGGGAAGAATCAACCTCAATGTGCTGATTGCACATCTGTTAACACGATCCTTTATGCAGTTTGCATTCTTTGCTGCAAGTGGACACTGTTGATTTTAAATTCCTTTCTTTACATTGAATAAGAAAGATTTAAACTTCTTTAAGCTATAACATGGAAAAAAGGTAAAAACCACTGATGTAGAGGAAGGCAAACTCGAACGCATTAGAATCTGACTTAAGGATTATACTCTACATCAAGAGACTTTTTAAATAGTGTGATTATTACTGGTTTGATCCAAAATAATTATGCAAAAAAATATAAAGATGGACAAGAAGCATGAAATCTGCAGAGTAAAGCAGGTGGAAAATCAAGTGTGACATTGGCAATTTTTTGAGTTACATGGGTAGTCTAGGGCTTTGTTGTTAGACATGGTGTGACTGGAACTGAGTTGCTGAGGTTATACTATCCAAACAATGACAATTTATCATGTTGGAGAAACAAGATCTTTAACCTAAATTTGAAAAATGTGCAAAATTATGATTTAATTGAACCGAGATAGACAAGGCATGACCAACAAAGAGCTTTGACCTGTGTAATGGGAATTTTACTAGGGATGGAAATAAAATGGCATATCTCATTTCCTAAGCAGTCCATGGATTTCTCTCCTACCATGTCTGTGCAGAACAAAGGGGACAGGGGTCCAGAATAATGCAAGGACAGTTAGGAAGACAGGTTTATTTCTGTTGCTCAGGTTTACTCTGTCATGTTGCAACAATATTAACTTATAAGCAGCAAAACTTGATGATATCATACCTGAGTGGAAAGTGTTGAATTAAGAAGTGGTTGTTGCTAATAAATATCATCACTGAAGCAGGAGATAAATATAGTTTGTGGCAAATTTATTATACTTATTGTACCTTCAGATTGTATTTTGTGCAAACACATTTCCAGTTGAGAAGAGACTACTTCCTGAATTACTGGGAAAAAAAAAAAACAACAAAAAAGTATGGAATGGAAAATTTATCTTTAATTAAGTACTGTTAAATAACATTATCTACCTTCTTAGATTTTTTTTGTTGTCATGCCATACAATGGGAATAATATATACAGAGTGTTCATGACTTTGGTTTTCTCATTTCAGAGGCATACAATGAACAATCTTAAGTCTTGTTTTGCTTATAAATCCAGAAGCTAATATATCAGAACAACTCACATGACACCTTTATTCGTGGTATGAACCTGATTAGGTTTAAAAGCAAACAGGTAGTGATAAGAAGCAACTACAGATCCTCAAGTCTACAATGTTTCTGACTCCAGTTGTGTCAGAGTTGTAACCATACTGTTGGTATAAAGTAACTATCAAACAAAGAAAAGGAACAGCTGAAGTATAGAAGAAACAGTGGTTTGTGTGGAACCGCAATTTTTGTCTCCTAATTCCTTTCTGGAATATGCAAAGTGCTTATTCACCTGGGGTGGGAGTTGCAGATTTGCAGCTTCTGTACTGTACTCTATATAGTTTGTTTATAGGACCAAAGAACAGCTAACAACTAAACAATGACACCACATAGCAAGAGCACCTGAAAATATAGTTGTACACTTTTTAAGCAGAAGGATCGACACAGGATTCTGAAAGCATATCAAGCCAACGTGCGGCACCCATCATTCCCTCCCTTTAGATTCTGAGGTTATCAATAAAGCTGTCCATCACAACAGCGAAGTTCATTTGCAGGAGCCAAAGGTGAATCACCAAACTGTCCACCAAGCTGGGAAGTTGCCAGGGGAGAAAGGAAAATGACTGTGAATCTAAATACCACTAGGCTAAAGTGGGAGACCTTGAACCATGTTCATGGGTATCTCTGACGGACTTCCTATGTTCCCTGGATAAAGCAGTTTTTTGCTCAGACTCTCTTCAATAAAAAATGTGTTCCTGAAGTTAGGAGTTTTTAGCAGATTAACAAACACATAGATATTACAATGATGGAGAATTACACAGATAAAGTCTTTGATGGAGTTTTCTGTCAAGTATGAAAAAAACCAAACCCAAACCAAAAAAAACCCACCTGTTTTCATCTCAAAAACAAAGTTCCTGCCTCAAGTAGACTGAGGGCAGCTATGCCCAGAGAGGTATACTTCACATCCTTAGTTATCTTCATGATGAAAACCATTACAAAATCCATTTGAAAAGGGAAATGTAAGATATATATCATATGCACTACTGCCTTGATAAAAGATTTCTAGTTGTACTGCACTTTTTAGGTTGTTTTCAAGCACCAAGCTTCATTTGAAAGGCTGGTTATTAATAAAAAATGCTTCATTATTTAACACTGCTCTACTATTAGTTTTTGCTATTTAGTCACATATCTATATCTAAAGAAATGAAAAGGCCTGATGAGGATTTAGATGTTATTTGAAGGTTAGAGATTTAGTTACATCAGTAACTAAATTGTAAATGATAGTAAACGGTAAGTAAAAGGTGTTACAGCCATGCTTGAAAAAGCTAGTTTTCCCTTTCTGTTAAGCTGTGACTGTTTCTGTCCTTACAATCTGTGACTGTTGACAACATAGGAATATGTTCTGCATCTACTCCTTTGACTAGGGTGCTCTATTTTCTGGTGGAAATCAATGAGTTTTGCTTTATAACACAGAAAGTAATCTCCACAACATTTGTGGTAGCTTAAGCATATAATTTCTGTTAATGTTAAGGGGAACTATATATCTAATTTACCATGCACAGACCTAAAAAGTTACTTTAGTACATCTTTTTGCCAGAAGTGCCATTTGTGATATTGCTTGTCACAGTGAGTTGATACGCAATTTTACTTTTTTGTTACAAGCAACAGCCATTGACATTTCTCTACCTAATTTATGTCATCGTTATAAATAGTTACCCTTATAACTATTACATGAACATACTATTTATACAAGAGAAAACAGAGAATCAAAGCCAATGTTTTCTTGTGAAGGATGTAAAACCAGAAGCATATTTCTCCTAAGCAGATGGGATCAAACAGTGTAGGTTAATGTGTATTTTCAGTAATGTCTGTCCTTATTCTACCCTGTGGAACCCTCTTGTAAGTGATTTGAACAACATGAAGTGAATTTTGAGGACACTTGGAAAGTAAACAGACAGCCTTATAGAAGCCAGATATTCATTGTTTCAGGTTATCAGGGATTCATGGATTTACACTTTTTCCATACTGAATTTTTAATTTTCAAAGTTGGTAGTTAAAATTTTCTGCTCTGCCATTTGCACAATGTCCTTTTATTACAGTTTCTGTGGTAAGTCACCAATTTAAAGACAGCTTGGGCTGTTACTGACAGTTAGTTCTTTTCATCTGATGGAGAAATAAAATAATTTTCCAGCTTGACTTCAGTTCCCAGGAAATAAGGTTCAGTTCCCAAAGAATATGCTCAGTAAAAATCACCAGATTTGACACCAGGGTATGTTGGCAGTCTTTCTTAAGGAAGCCAAGCACTATCTGGCCCTAGTCACATTATTTTCACTCTGAAAAATACTACTCTAGAAAAGAGTATTATGTACTATGGGAAACTTCTAAGGCTCTCTCTCACTTTTTTTTCCCCTCACAATTTATTCATGTCTATTAAAAATTAATTACAATACATGTTGAGTGATTATTCCTTCAGAAAGAAGTAGCACTGACTTTTCAGATGCACGTATAGCCATTATAAGGGCAATAAAGTGCTTTGTATTCAAAAGATATTTGCAGTTACATACACAGCTTAATCTAATTCAGGTAGCTAATCATTAGTGGTTACAGTTCAAACTAATTAACTTTGGCTCCTAAATATGTGTGTTGAATCATCCCTGGGAATTACCTATTTCTCTCCACTGATCAAAATAAATTTTTAGGTGCCCAAATTAGATGAGATAAATCCTATGTAGTTTGTTTAGACTCTTAAATGCTGATAGTCATAGGTTAGCTCCCCTACGTCCCAAAACACGGGGGCATAAGACAGCTCTGGTGCTGATACCATTTAGATAAATTTGCATTCACTGGCATGACATGACTACGCAGAGTGTTAATGCATTCTGCCTCTCAGGTGGCTTACTAGCCTGTAGGCATATTCCTCCGTTTCTAACACATTACTGTGGGACCAGAACTGGTTTGCACTATCCTGGTTTGGATTTGTAGATGAAGTTACTTGTATTAAAAACCTGTATAATTTGATTCCATTTGGGCAGGGAACTAGGTGTAAAGGCAATTTCATTTGAGCATATGGACAGGTATAAAACTATCCAACTTTTATTTGACTGCATATGAGGACTTTTGGGAGTCCATTTAACACTCTATTCAATTTATACATTACAATCTTCCTTTACTGTTTGTATCCACATCTTTCAAGGATTTCAGTGGAAGCTTTCTATACTGATGAAAGCATGTTCTTGCCCGTGTCAGGAGAGACCTAGTCAGGAGATTAGGGATTGGGTTCTTGTATATCCAGCTTGAAAATAACTTTTGCAGCCAAGCATTTCAAATTGATTTGGCTGTTTCACTATTCCCCTGTTTTTATATACTAACATTTGCCAGCAATGAAAATAATCTTATTTATTGGTTTTGACTACACTTCTTTTTCTCCTGAACATAAAATGTAGTTTGTTTGTTTTGTTTTGAAATCCAGGACTCCCCCCAAAAAAATCCCCAAAAAAACAGAAGAGGATGATCAGAATAATGAAAATACAGTTTTGTCCTTAACTGTCCTCAAGGAATCACCCAGCTCCGAAGCTGAACTTTCACTTATCTTTGCTGAAAGCATGCAGATTATCAGACTGGTCGGTCTGTCTATGCAGAGTATTACTGGTAGGAAAGCATTTGAGGATCCTCTATTTACTCTACAGATCTGGGGTCCTAACAAGACAAAATTCCAATCAGTGGGAGAGTTCTTTTGTATCTTGAATTATTTGAAGAATAAGGCATACTAATATCTTTTCTTCCTATCCTGAATTCTTAATTTTCCTAATTTCTCCTAAACAAGACTTCTGACAGTGTCTCAATGCCCCCTTAACCATCCAAATTTCAAAAAGCTATCTTAGCTTCTCAGTCATTTTCTTTCCTAGCAAGATCCTGGAGCAGATCCTCCTGGATACTATGCTAAGGCACATGGAAAATAAGATGACTGGTGACAGCCAACATGGCTTCACTAAGGACAAATCATGCCTGACAAATCTGGTGGTCTTCTGTGATGGGGTTACAGCATTGGTGGATAAGCAATTGACGTAATTTACCTGGACTTATTCAGCATTTGACACTGATCTGCACAAAATCTTCTGTAAATTGGAAAGACATGGATTTGACAGATGGACCACTTGGTGAATAAGGAATTGGCTGGATGGTCACACTCAAAAAGTTGCGGTCAACAGCTTGACGTTCAAGTGAATATCAGGGACAAGTGGCATTCCTCAGGGGTCAGTCTTGGGACTGGCACTGTTTAACATCTTTGTCAACAACATGGACAGTGGGATCCAGTGCACCCTCAGCAAGTTTGCTGACAACAAGCTGTGTGGTGAGAAGGGAACATACTGTGACACAATGGAGGGGAGAGATGCCATTCAGGGGGATCTTGACAGGCTTGAGAGGTAATCATTAACAGTGACAAGAACAGTTCTCAGATTTACAGTGTAGGTCACAGTTATCGAATTTACCACCTGTACTATTATGAACAGGTATTTCTTTTTAAGTAGGCTAACTGAAATCAATGTGAATTCTTTTAGTGTGCAATACTGCTTTGCACACTATTTGTACTACTGAAGCAGACAGGGAAAGACAAACATACAGCAAACTTGACTTATATATACAGTAATATGAAAAGTTTTTAATTGATGAGATCAAACTCTTAACAGAGGTATGTAATTGCTGAGTGGTACATTATTGAAATTCCACAATGATTTGTATGTTGTTTCTGTTTTGTCTGTTTGTCATTCAGTTAAGAATTTGTTTTTCAATTCTAGGCAGAATAATTGTTTTAATTGTAAGATAATATAATTAACAGAAAACCCCTCCATCTCCAAAATCAAAGAAATGCATCATGTACTTGCTCTGGTGTGGATTTAATCATGGCAACAGATGCTTTGAGGTGTCCTGTTCCTGTGTGGACTCCTCCACAGGTCACAGTCCCTTTTGCCTTGAGTTCACACTGCAGTTCCAGTCTGTCCAGTATAGCAGCATGGAAACAGCAGCGATGTCCTGGTCATCTGCCAGCCCAGGCACATTGCCACTGCTGTTATCAAAATGTTCTCAGACACAGCAGAGTAAGATGATACACAGTACAGCAGTACAGCAAGTGGTGTAAGCAAAAAGCAGCCACTAATGAGCACTAGACTCTAATATACAGTAAGTCAAACAAGCCCCATGTCAAGCACAGAGGCCTGGCAATTATGAGGTAAACAGCAATAACAGCTATGAATTCGATCTAGCACATTCCAATCAAACCTGTCGCTACCTTGAACCTTTTGTGCCCCACATTGGGCACCTAAAAGGACTGTCATGGTGTCGTGGTTTAGGCCCAGTGCGCAACTGAGCACCACAATGCCCCAAAAAGGGGGCTAGTCAAAATAAGGACTGGGAGGGCTTCTCACCACTTAAACAGTCACAGGCAAAACAGACTGATCATAGGGAGAAAAACAAAACAATTTTAAGTTGTCACCAGCAACATCAGAGTAGAACAGTGAGAGATACAACCAGATCTTAAAGTCTAAACACCTTTCCCCCACCCCTCCCTTCTTCCCTGGCTCAGCTTTGTTCCCAGTTTCTTCACCTCCCCACCTTTGCCTTGAGGCACAGGGGGATGGGAGTGGGGGTTGCAGTCAGCTTGTGCCAGGTAGTCTTCATGGGTAGGGAGGACTCCACCCAGCCTCTCTCTCTGCTTCCATGTGGCGTCCTTCTCACATGGGAAAAAAAATCCTCACAAGTCCAATATGGGACTGCCCACAGCTGCAGTTTCCCTCACACACAAAACTGCTTCAGCCCAAGTCCACAAAGCTCCAATCTTGGTCTGCCCACAGTCACAGTTCCCTCATACACAAACTGCTCCAGCACACACTGCCTGAAGTCATGGCTTCTTC
>NW_010198226.1:27061-59240 GCF_000695765.1 Mesitornis unicolor
ACTCTATGGGCTTCAGGCCAGTCGACCTGACTCTCGCCACAGGTTGCAAAAGGGGAACCTGGACTCTGCATCCTCCTCATTCCCCCTCTCCTTTCTTTCCTTCGATTGACCTTGCTGGTTTTTTTTTTCAAGTTGTTCTCCTCAGGTCCCACTCTTTTCTGCACTGCAGGTCTCCTCTGATGGTTCTGAAGAGTTCCTGGCTCTCTTTTTCGGGATGGAGCTGCAGTGGGGCTTAAGCTTAAGTTGGGGTAGGGTTGGGCTGGCCCAGCCCGGCTGAGCAGGGCCGGGGTCGCGCTACCTGCACCTGGGGCCACGCTGGTCAGTGCTGGTGTCAGAGAGAGAGAGAGAAAGAAAGTGCTCTGCAACCCCCTTAAATACATGAATTACAGGGGCCCTGTTCAGAGGTGGGTCTGACATTGGAAAGGGGGAGCTTTTCAGGTAGCTTCTTAAAAGGCCATCTCCGTAGCCCTTCCCCCATTACCACAAACAAAACCAAAAACCCCCCACAGAAAAATCCAATACATGTGGTATAACCCCAGGTGGCAACTAAACACCACACAGCTGCTTGCTAACTCCTCGCAGTGGGATGGGGGAGAGAATTGGAAGACTGAAAATGAGAAAACTCATGGTTTGAGATAAAGACAATTTAATAGGTTAAGCAAAAGCTGTGCACATAAGCAAAGCAAAACAAGGAATTCAGTCACTACATCCCATCAGCAGGCAGGTGTTAAGCTATCCAAGGAAAGCAGGGCTCCATCACACATAATGGTTACTTGGGAAGACAAATGCTTTCACTGCAAACTTCCCCTCCCTTTCTTCTTCCACCAGCTTTATATAACCATGATGTCATATGGTATGGCATATCCCTTTAGTCATTGTGGTCAGCTGTCCCAGCTGTGTCCCCTCCCAACTTCTTCTGCACCTTCAGCCCACTGCTGGTGGGGTGGTGTGAGGTGCAGGAAAGTCCTTGACTCTGTGTAAGCACTGCTCTGCAGTAACAAAAACATCTCTGTGTTATCAACACTGTTTTCAGCACAAATCCAAAACATAGCCCCATACTAGCTACTATGAAGAAAATTAACTCTATGCCAGCCCAAAACAGCACAGTAACCAAGTGAGAGCATCCAGTGACATAATTTGTTAACTACAAATGTACAGATCAGAAGCATTTCCTTCTGTTTTCAAACACTGCTTTCAATCAGAAATGCTCAGATCTATTGAGAAAATATAAAACCCTTTGGCTGTGCCACTATAACAGCTTAGCCTGTGCTCTGAGACTCTGGAAAATGTGATTCATGCTTCCCTGTGTCCATACATAAAAGGCTATTCAGGCTTGTGTCTGGTGCTTGATACTTGGTCTTCAGGGAATACTGCAGTAGTACTCAGATTAGATTTCTGGCATTCCACCTAGCATGGAGTTTAGCATGGAGTGTAATCTCAAACAGGAGCTTTTCCAAAACTTGCTTTGTTCGCATAAAAGCCAGTCACATAGCCAATACCTATGTTTTCCTTGAAGACAGCAAGTCAAACTGCCTGAAAATAACCTCATCACCCATCCTCAACTCCTGATTCCAGAAAATACCCAGTGATGAATGAAAGTTCTTGAAAGCAGTGTAATTTCACACCAACTGAATCACTATTTCCTGACAATGTCTCATGATAATTTTTGAGTATCTTGTTACTTTAAGATACTTTGTATAACTCTATGTGAGTTTGATCTCTTCTACTTCTAAAAAACTGACAAGGACACCTGACAGTAATGTAGAGTTAGAAGGGGGAAAAGAAGTAAATTCTTAATGGGACAGTATCCTTTGCTGTCTGGCTGGGCTGAGCACTCTGTAAGATATAAGATTTTGTGATGCTTGAAGAACCTTACCAGGTGCTTAATGTGGCATTTTACTCTCTGAAGGGGTAGGTAGGGCAATCAGCAACAGCCAATTCCTTCTAATCCTGAAACACAGAAAGAAGCTACTAAAATCGTATTTCTCTTGTAAAAGGACTAGAACATAGCTTTTGAAATGACTGGGGGAATTAGACCCATATAACACTAGGATTAGTCACTATACCTTTAGCTTCAAGCTGTAACTCTGAAGCCATTAACAGAATTTTTCTTGCCAATGGCTTTCTTGAAACAATGCTAAAATTGGGGGGAAATGTAAGAGAAAGGGAAACAAGAGCAGAAATCTCTGTTTCTGCTAGGAAAAAGGTGTGTGTGTGGGAAGATAAGCACCAATATAGGAATGACATGAAGTTTAGAGAGCTATTAATGAAAAGTAGTAGACACATACACAGACCTACCAAACTACCTCTCAGTTGCTCTTAGAAATTGCATATGTTAGAATATTCAATGTTCAAAGCTTGCCTGTAAGGCATCGCTTTTAACATATGCTACTCGAATCACAAAACAGAGCGTCTTTGTATAGGATTAGGGTGCCTATAGGTCCTGGCTTTGCAATAAGTGGTGTATTCAGTGAAAAGATCTGCCTACTGTTACATAAGTAACTTCATTCTCCCTTTTGTGTTGCCTGGGCTGTCAGACAAAATAGCTTGCCTTCAATTAGGGTCTTCTAGATCATAGCGAGGTTTGTGCAAAAGATTTCAACAGCAAGAACTTTTTTACCCCCCCAACACAAGTTTTGTTGGACTGAAACCATCTATGACCTTGCATTGAATTCATTGTATTGTTTGATCCTTTGATATTTAAGAAAAGAAAATGATGCAACAACCCAGATAAAAATAATATTTCCTACCAAAACCATTTATTCTGACAATTTATAATTGAAAAATGTCTTTAAAATTTAGTTCCTTCAATTCACTTGTATTTTATTTATCTGAAAAATATAAACTCCATAAAGATTATGTTTCTTTTTAGCTCAAATTATACTTTAATTCAGTTTTAAACACAGTTTTTACTATTTAATACCATTGTTTGACCATTCTAGCAACCTATCTCAATTCTTCCAGCTACATTCTTCAGCCCACTAGCCAAAAACTTGTATGACTTGCTGCAACTCACCCACTTCACTCTAGTCCTAAATAACTACAGAAGGCTGAGTCAGAGCCCAGATTTATTTGTCTGCAGATGTGAGCTCATTAGATTTGTAGTGTTCTCCCCCATATCTACCAGCTTTGGATTTTGTTGCCTTTTGAAATAATTTGGAGTTTTGCTGTGGGTTTATATTTGAAGTGCCTTCAGCTGATGAGCTATGAGCACAGTGAACTAGGGATTTCTGAAGTAGGAACACTGCAAATATTTCCGCCTCACAACCACTGCTGCCCAATTACACATTTTTTATTTTTGCTTATGGCCTTGTACTTTTCTCTCCAGGAGGTGAGAACAGTCACAGTGTCCATTGGTGCGCCTGTAGTCTACACTGTCTACTGCTGCTTCTCTCTCTGACAAGACAAATTCAAAATGTCAGAAACAAATTGAGAACGGTGTCGCAGCATAGCACAGCAGAGTTTTTCTATAAGAGAAGGTAGAAATTGCATACCTTGGTGCATGATCTGAGGGCACACAGGAGTGTCTCAGGTTGCAAAGCCTTCTGAGGCATAAGAGGGCTATATGCAGTAGAGAATGCTAACTGGCATGGGCAAAAATGTAGTGGGATATCTGGTTGCACTTGTACAACTGCAGGGAGACCATGCTTGGGCCTGTTCCCAGGACTTTTGTTTTCTACAAAATTCATCTGTAAAATCTATGCGTCTTTTTAGTATCAAAATATCTCATTTGTTGTATTGATCCACAATACTGTATGTTGCATAAACCTAACTTTCAGTGCCACGCTTTATGTCAGCCAAGCTGTTTTGTAGAAGAGAGAGAAATGTTTCCTGACCTCCTTTACAGTCTCTACTGGCTGGTTTTTACCTCTGACATGTAAAACAGAAGTCAATTAAATGATCTTGCTATGACGGTCTTGCAACTTGTTAAGAAAACAAAGGAGATCTTTAAGATTTCTATGTGACTCTATGCGATTGTATCAGATGTGCAAAATAGGTCTAAATAATTGTTCCACAGTCTTTTAATATTATTTTGTTTAGTTTATTTATGTATTTATACATTTATTCTTATTCTTGCTAAGGGTTCTGTTTGTTTGTTTACTTATAAGGAAATTACTTTGCTCAGACTCAGGCTTTCATTAGCAACACAGGATTCCAGTTTTCCTCTTTTGCAATTTTTTGTCAATAAGTTCAGAAGAGACCAATGAATGGAATGATTGCTTGGCTGATTGTTGCACTGCAGCTCACGTACACTGAAGAGTGAATAATTTAAACTGTGCTGGCTTGTCAGTATTGGATTTGTATGTGGTGTGAGGAGAGCACAGAGGGAGGCGTCAGATAAATCATACAGCAGAAAAAAGGCAAAAAAAAGAAATTCTCCCAAAAGGGTGGATCAAGTGTGAAGAGAAAAGAAGGGCTCTATTGTACATACAGCGCGAAGAGAAAGGGGAGGGTAAATCCTATCCTTCTTGTCAAGAAACTGTTTTGGACACTCAGTAACTTTAAAACAAATTGCATCAGCCTACAACAGTGTTCAGATCTTCTGGGAGGAAAATGTTTTCTGAATTCAGTGGGAGTGAAACCATTTTGAAAGACGTCTTTCAAAAAGTCATTACTTTCTTTTATTTTGAAATCATTACTTTATATAGTAACAGTTTAATAGGACATGGTAACAGAAAGAAAAAAAAAGGTTCAGCTCAGCATTAGGAAAATAACACACTTAAGGTTAAATGTCACTGATCTGTTAGTTGTTATGATTAAAGATTGGGGAGAAAAAATAACTTTGTTATGTACCCATTTCTAACCTCTGTTTCAAAAGATGCTGTGAAATCTTCCCCTTACAGAAGAATAAAGTGGAGCAAAAGGATTTCTGTGTAAGCATTTTACTGTGATTGTTTATTATTTATACTCTGGGGAACCCATAAATAAGGTTGGTCTGCAGACCCAGACAACAGACCTCTGCTTCCTGTGATGGGCATTTGGTCCTGCATGAAAGCATATTGACTGAAACCAATGTGCATGTTTTACTACAAGCCTAAGTGATCAGTAGTGTTCCACAGAGTCATACCAAGGGTTTCTCTGTACTGCAGGTAGCATAACTGAAAATAAAATGAATAAAAAACTCAACCAAAAAACCAAGCAAACAAACAAACAAACTACTCAAAAAGCAGTTTTAAGTAGCCTAAGATGCTGATTTGCATATGAAGTGTTTTGACTCTTACACTTTACCTTATTTACCTATATATTCATTTATTTCTCTTATCTGTTTTTTCAAAGCCTGGCATGTCCTTTACTCTATGCCTCAGACTTACAACCCTGTCCTTGCCATGTTCTACCACAAGGTTTCAGTTATTTGCAGTCCTCTTTATCTCAGAGCATCTGATTAACCTCAGTGAGGAGTCAAGCCAGATTTGCGGGTTTGGCTATGGACTGGACATGATATCTTTAGAGAAATAAAGCACTATAAGATGCAAAATGTCAGATCCCTCTAGCAATCACTGATGATTAAATACTTTTTTTTTCCCCAGTGGAAGCTACATTGCTATGCTGCTGGAGAGCTGATAAAAAATTATCTGGACACTGGGGAAAAAAAACCAACAACCAACAACAAAAGAAACCCCTTTCTATTTCTTCATGTCCAGTGTTAAGTTCTTTTTAGTTATAACAAAAATATGCTGCTGAAATAAGCATACATGAGGAGAATGGTTTTAGAATTTTAGAAGTCCCAAGGTGTTACAAATACTGGAAAAGACACCAAGAGAGAGCAATTAAGCAGTCTACACTTTTCAATGTAGTACCACAAAATAATGGTCCCAATAGCCCTATTAGAAAGATACAACAAGCATGTCATAGGGTAACAGTTAAATGAAAACATTTTCAGAGAAATTTCCCCTTTTATCCTCTCATATCATAACAAGCATATTTGTGAAAAAGGGTCTTTTCTGATTGCCTGCAATTCATACCAATTCAGTTCTCAGCATTTTTAGACATTACCTAAGGCTTGCCCTTAAAATCAAGGTACAGCTATACCAGGAATACACTTTATATGTTTTCTTCTCTCAGTTCTGAAAAGTACAGGAAAAAAGATCTATTAATATTTATTCATAGCTATATTTATATGAAACTGAGCAGTGCCAGACTTTTTCTCTAGTTCTGAGTCCAGCTGGCAGAATTTGAGTACATCCATACTGTGAAATTATCTTAGCCTGCACCCAGCATGTTTCTACTAACTTCTGAACCATGCCTGAAATTTTTTTTTGGAAGCAACTGGCCCAGACCAGAAAGTATACCAAGGACTTCCGTGAAAATTTACCATTACAGGCATTTAAGTTTCATTCCACTGATGCGTTTACAGCCTGACACTGTTTAAACAGTGGTAACCCATAAGTCCAGTGCATTGAATTGTGCAAAAAATAGATTGATGCTTTAGATACTGTAGAGATAAAGAGATTACCCTGATTCGGGTAGTAGCAGTCACTAAAACTAGATCACAGGATCTGTGCTACCTGTCCAATATATCAATCCTATGATAGGTTATTTGACTTTGAAATAAAGGGAAGCTTGTTAATATTGTAAAGTTTTAATGTTCTTGATGGCATAACTCATGCTTTTAGGTTCTATAGCTCTACAGTGAGATCAGGAAGGGATTGCACCACTACCTTGTTAGATACTCCCCATTACTCTTCTGAAACAAATGGAATATTGTGTACTTACATCAGAAAATATGTGATATTTGAACTGTTTTTTCTTGTTTGGTCTTTATGTCTGCATCGTCTATGGATTCAGTGCTTCCTTGAAGATGACTGTGGGACAAGAGAAGTGGAGAAGAAATAAGAGAAAACAGTTCATTGGAATTGCTTGGTTTGGGAAGAGTCAAGAAGCTATTTTGCCTTAAGAATGGCTAATAAGACAAAGCCAACATTTCCTCAACTTTTACTGTACCCATTTAACTGTACTGACCATTCCTGAAGCTACTTTGGATGATTGTATCCCCCTAATGTGTACTTGTTTTCTGTTTTTTAGCCCTTCCTGTACTTCAAGAGCACAGTCATCTTTTCTATGGCACTGACTTGCAAAGCTGATTTAAAAGGAAAACAGGCACCTTCCACTCCAGCAGGCCTTTGCACTGCAGGAGTTTCACCCAAAACGCAGCTCTGTGTAAGGTAAAACATTAAGCCATTGGGATCAAAGCAATCCCCAGTGTTCCACAAGAATGATCAGAGGCACAAAGTGAATATAGTCTGTAGAGAACAATAGGAGCTAAAAAACATCTCCCATGAGGTGGGATACTTTTTAGGAATTTGGGTTTTTTTTAACATAGGGAGGCCTGTCCTTCATGGTGTGAAGTAAAACCTTTTCCACTACAGCAAAAATGATTACCTATTGGGGTTAAAAAAAAAAAGAAAAAGAAAAGAGAAAAAAGCCTTATGTTCACTACATTCAGCCATTCTATTATTCTATTAGACATGGAAGGTGAGGTAGTATTGATTAAGGATTTGTGAGTGCAGCTATAATTCACAAGGCTGGGACATAAGTGCATATGCTTAAATCTTCAGGCAACAAGTTGAGCTTGTTTTTTTACTGGTTTTCCTTTTCTTTTTTAAAAAAAGATGATTTTTTTCCTGTGGCTTAAAATAAAACTCAATTTCTTCCTTTTCTGAACTTTCTGACTCGAGGGATTTTAAAACCACTATGTACTGGAAATCCATTTTAAGACTAAACAGGTGTGGAGGCAGGAGGAGAGAAGTGCCAGTTTTCCATTTTTTTCCTGTCTTGCCTGCCATTTGGGATGTCAATAACAGTTTAATATCAGAGGTAGGATGGAAGCTGTGTGGGCTTTCTACCAACAGTACTTAAGCTCCATCAGTGATCTGATCTTTACATCTGTGATTCCAGAAATGGATGAATAAGCTTTAAACTTACTTATCATACAGAAAAGCAGATTCCCCACCCCTAGTTCACTTGCACT
This sequence comes from Mesitornis unicolor, assembly GCF_000695765.1. Lineage (NCBI taxonomy): Eukaryota > Metazoa > Chordata > Aves > Mesitornithiformes > Mesitornithidae > Mesitornis > Mesitornis unicolor. Next base: position 35,031 of record NW_010198226.1, read on the forward strand.
ATTATGTTTTGTTGTCTGTCACAAAATAGCTCTACTTCTTAAATAGCCAGTTATCCACCCTGTAATTAAGATTTTAAAATACATACTTTTAATAGATTGTTTCGAGATTAATGTGATTATACCATGCTTCTCTTTTCATATAGAAAATGTTCTTACTTTGTTACTAATATGCTAGTTTAACAATTGTCACTCAACTTTCAAAATCCTTATTTTTTTGACATGCATGACTATAACTTAGAGGCAATTGAGCATTCTCACTGGTAACTTTAATATATATTTTGCTTGCAATTTCATATAATTTTAATCAAATTAACAGTGGTTAAAAATTTTACTCTGACAAAGACAGTGTAAGTTGCTGATCACAGAGCTGAGGTCTGCATCTGTTAAACACTTTTAGGAGACTGTATAAAGGGGCCGTAACAATAGACTGGGAGGCCTTAGTGTTTAAAAGTGTATGAATTACTCAAAAAATAATCTGTATAAAATGTACCTGATTGATAGTCTTTGTCACCTTCTTTCCTTTGGATGTCTGCAGAAATAACTCATCCAGAAGGCAATTGCTCACTTTTACTGAGCTCAGTGAAGGTGAGTGTTGAACAATTTCTCATTAATATTAACTGATTGTTTTAATCACTTAGATTTTCTTTTAAAAAAAGGTACTAATATATTATAAAAAGGTGTAGCCTGAGCATTAGCAACTACTTTAGTATTAAATTTCCTATTGAAGATGTAGAAGTATGAATTTATTGTGGCTTGCTGACTTTTTACAGAATCATAGGATCAATTGTTTAGGTTGGAAAAGATCTTTTAGATTATGGAGTCCAACATATTGATACTTGAGGATGCATAATTGTGAAATACATTGAGTAAAGCTTTCATTTTCTTAACTTAGAAAATGGCAAGAGTCAGTTTATTTTTTTTAACCAGATATTTCTAGATGCCCACGTTGATACGCATATCTGTGGACTATGTAATCACACTGTCAAAAAAAAAGAGAGTGTAAAACAAGAAAGAGCCTTGGCCGATGTTTAAGGCTAAGCATATGTGGAGATGCTTTCCCAAACCAGGAATGTCACGCTTTTTTCAGTTTAGGTAGGAGGAACATTTATTACAATACAAGTTACACATTTACAGAGTGGACAATGAATTCAGTGAACCATTTACAGTAAGACTGTATGATCATTGACTAACTATTCAGAAGTACAGATTATCTAAACCAGAGGAAAATAAATAATAAAATACCTAATAGCTTAAATATTATTATGGTCATTGCATATATACAATAAGGGGATTATCACTGCTCACATTTGCTTCTAAAACACATGCACATTTAGAGTCAAACAGAAGTAATGATGGAGTGAAGAAAATTGCTTGTTTTACTAGTCTTTACCTTCATGTAATCTAATATTTTTCATTTATGAGTCTCTGTGATACCCATATGCCACATTTACCTTGTGCAATATGACTGACCAATGTTTTCTGGTTAATCTTCACTTTCAAAGATATGATTCAGGGTGAAGGACACTCCAGTTTTATAGTAGTAAAGCAACAACAACTTGGAACATGCATTTCTATTTGCATTTGCTCCCATTTTATTATGTACTAAATACTAATTCTAGTCTTGTTCTGAGATATTTGAGATTGTTATTGTTTATTCCATGCTGAGCAAACACACTTCAGGGCTTTTATTATGCAGTTGTAAAAACTGTTATAGATAACCCCTATTAACACAGAATTCTTTTGCATTTCTGTAGGCACCTCACTGGGTTCCTGGAATATCAAAGTGCAGTATAAAAAATCCGTTACTGCTGATTTTTAAAGAGCATGCAAAAGAACAACTTCAGCTTATTAACAGACATTACAAAACAAGTATATGGAGTTGAAAGAGACCCTGTGAGGTGACAGGCAATCTCTGTGCCTTACATAGGTGTGCCAAAAAATACCTCTTTGATGTCTGCCTACCACCTTCCTTTTTTTCTTTTTTTTTCTTTTTTTTCTTTTTCTTTTTTTTCTTTTAACTAAGCTATTCATAATTTTCTAGTTATAAAGTTAATGACTGCTTCATACCTTACTTATAGGTGGAAAACAATCAGTTGTTATTTTATGAATTGAAGGAAGAGGCAGGAAGAGTCCAATACACGCATTTACGAAGATATTGTCACATAAAGCCCCAGCTGACTTTAATTCTTTAACATTAGACCTGAACTTAGCTATCAAATAAAATATGCTGAGATACCTGCATCAATTCCCAGTCCCTTTACTGTGTCCACAGTTAGCAATCCACATAAAGTTTAGCTGTTTCAGTAGGAACATCAGCAAGCAAACAGCTTGGTATAAAATACATGAAAGAAAATATCTTTTTACATTATAAATATTTTTATAGTCAAAGTAATTGTTGGAATGCTGTAGATACCAAAGGTGTAATTGGATTTTTAAAAGTGATTAAGGCAATTTATGGTGCTAAAGTTCTCAAAATTTATTGTTATATTGTTATATATATTCTTGTTAAATTTAATAAAAGGATGAAAAATGTTACTTTCTGCTTAAACTGCAGTTTGTCAGAAATTGAGAACTTTGGGTGTATCACCCATATTTTCCCTCGTCTTCTGATACTGGTCACTGTCAAAGATATAGTCTGGCCTATATAAATTTTTCTGATTGAGGATAAGTGTTCTTACCTCCTTATGTTCATTATCTGTAAAGTTAATATATATTAATATGCTTTCTTTACTGTGGTACATGAAATTTCTTTCTAAGAGCTAAGATTTTTATTCTAAAAATAACTACATTAATGAGATGCTTCTTTAAAGAGTTTAAGTACTTTATATAAATGCAAATTATATACACACACACACACACACACACACATATATATGTGAAGGTTATATACACACACACACACACACACACACACATATATATGTGAAGGTTATATTGGTATCAATATTGATTGATATATAAAACACTCTTTTCAGGCAAATTTTGTAATCAAATGAGTTATAGTAGTTATAAAATAGTCTCACTGAGTCATAGTAGTAAAAAATGCTATCCATCCCAAATTGTTTATTGACACCATATTCTATGACTCTGCTTTGACTTTCTACAATGAATAGCTTTTAAATATATATCTGGCTAGATCTTCCAATCCTTTCCTGGATGCCAAGGAAAAGTCTGGATATTGCTATGCCCACTAAATCTGAGTCTGGTATTTCTCCCCATATTTCAGCTTTAAATGTATAGACATGCTCACTAAAAAACAAGACAAAGATAATGTAACAGTTTGACCCAAAACCAATTTAGTGAGAACTTCTGTAGAAATATGTATGAGCTAAAATTATTTCAAAGGCAATTTATAAAAGTGACAAGAGAATACATATATATAGATTCTACAGCTTTTTGTTTGTCTTTGTCTGTTTGTCCAGAATCATTAACTCAAATACTCTAAAAATAGTTTTGACAGCATATTATGGTTAAGATAGCCACAGAAAATTGTGACTTCTGATGACTAAAGAATTCAGATTTTTTATTCGAATAATTAAATTGAGTTTTCATGTTTGTTTGTGTAGCTTTCTGATATTCTCCCAGAGCTCTGTCTTTTTGCAAGTCTTGTAGGTCTGCAATCTAGAATAATTTAGCATTACATACCATATCAAAGCATGGTCTTTCAGGGCTTTTACTTCCCCAGATCACAATTTTCAAAGTTTTTCCAGAGTCCTGGATTAACTACCTGCATGTTATCTGAACAGGAACACTTTCATTGTTTCACTATGTTCCTTCTACCTATTTTAGCTCACCACAGAAATGGTGTTGACTTTGAGCTTATTGAGAACCAAATCAATTGTACAAGCCTTTACATATCTAAGTTTACTTTATAATTAGGATTAACTGAGATTACTTACAGAGCCTAGAAGAGACAACAGAATTGCCAGCTAAACACAAGCCTGTAAAAATCAATAGTCCCTTAAAATAGAACCTCCTGAATCACAATTCTTAAAATTATTATTTTTTTTTCAGGTTGACCAATTCTATTTTTTTAAATCATAACTTGGAAGAAACCCTCTTCTCCACTAAGAAGTGTATTGTTTGTTTCCATCCTTCAATTACAGTGTTAGAAGGAAATGTTCTTAGAGTCTTTCTTTGAAGAATTGCAACAAAGCTGGGCATCTGGGCGTTCTCTGAGAACCAGGAAGAATAAGGATGTGAAGAGCATCATCATCTAATTCCTCCTATACTGGCAATGACAGAAGATATTTCATTCAACATATATTGCATTTTACCTTCCAGCCTGGGGAGAGGAGATGCTTCTTCCTAGCTAGACAGACCACAGATATATTGCTCAGGCTTCTCATTATGTTGAATTTAAAATGATGCCTTAACCACAAACATTCATGTTTATATCCAGATCATTCTTGTCAATGATCTTGTTTTGTAATTTCTGTAGAAGAGGAACAAATATTACTGGAGAGAAAATGTTTTTTAAAAATCTTTTATTTAAACTATTGTTTTCAATAATTTGTAATAAGTATTTATTCAGCTATTTTAAATGTCTTTTGTTTCCACATCTGTTTTTTTACTAGCTATTTTTAAGTCACACATATATAAAGAAGGTGTTAGATCTGCAAAAACTGCATATGTACTTGCTTCTATATGCAAAACAAGTTCTGTCTAGGTGAAAAATCTAAATCCAGATAATCTTCAGTCACAGCTGACTATGACTGTTTCTTCTTTTGTTACAGTCTTTAGTCATAAGCTAAATTTCTAACCCTGTTAATCTTAAAGACCTATCATTTTCCATGCTCCATTATTAGAAATAAATATTTTAGAAATGCACCAGTTCCATTAACCTAGCCCAAAAGTTTCACGTGGTCAGATTTTGTCCAGAATGAAGAAGGACAACCCAGAGCAGAAGAAGTAGTGAACTGAAACTAGGTCTGTTTGGCCATATTTCTATGGACAGTATTTCACAAAACATAGTCTTCATTCTTTTTTGCATTAAAGAAAAAAAATTAAAGAAGGTTAAAAAAACAATTCCTGTGCAGTTTTTCACCATACATTCCTCTTCCATCTCATTTCTCAAAGAGAACCATATAGCTGTATATTCTATTCTTAAACAGAAGTGAGATTTTTTTTATTTTAAAAGAAAAAGTGAATGAAGACATCAAGTTCAAGTCATGAAGAAGCAAAATCATGTAGTGGAAGTCATGCATAAACAGGCTGGTTCTTCTTTGAATGACAGGAATTTCAAAGTGTGAAAATGTTTCCTTGATTCAATCATTTAGTATAGGTGCCACAGGATAGGACAACTTACTTCTGCATGTGTTGCAGTGAGTTCTCAGCTTTATTACTACAGCTGATTAACTTATCTAGTCTTACCCATTTTTATCTCCTTATACAAACCCTTAGATGGTGGAGACAAAGTAGGGTCCCACAGAATTGATGCCCACAGAAGAAATTGAGTCTACGGTTCCAGCTTATGTAATTTGTGATTCTTGGTTTACAAAATCGTTTTTTTGTGACATAAAGTGACATAAAGTCACCCTAGAAATCAGCTTTGGCTAATAAACAATTAAGCAATTCCTGGTTTCTAAATAAAGCTGAGACCAAATATATGTAAGAGCTGCTAGGAGCACAGTTACAAAGAACATAAGAAATGGTTCTGTGAGAAGAAAGAATTATTTCATAGGTATTAGAGAAAAAAATACATTTTGTGACAAGAACATTAGTATTATATATTTTGTATGGATATGAAAGGGAAGCTTGAAAAGAACTTGCCTGCAGTTCATACCAGATGTATACTACATATATAATCAGATACACCTGTATAGGGAGTGCAAGTCTGGATATAGTAGGTTTTAGGAACATTAAGAGACATGAAAAGCTCCCAAACTATCAAGTTATAGAAAAAAAAGAAAAAAGATACCAACAAAAAACCCTAAAACCTAAACAAAACTCACAGAAAAGTCCCACCCCAAACCATTGATAATATGTTAAATTCTTGAAATATTAAAAGTCACAAAACCAGATACAGTTCCTGGGAGAGTTTAATAACTCAATTTTGTGCTGGAGAAGCATTAACAAATAAAGCAGCAGCTATGTATGGGGGAGGGGGCTAGTAACAATACTGGAGATAGATTTGGATTAATTTGTGAGTAACAGAGCTATGGATTCTTGGGAATTTTGTGACTATTCTGAATGTCCAGAAATAAGTATACCATGTTAGAAGTTAGGTACAAGAAGTAGGAAATGGATGACTAGCACTACAGAAAGAAAAACAAAGTCTCAGCCCCAATACATTTGTTATTTTTTTCTTCTCCATCAGAAAATCAGACTAGAAGTCTGTAATACAGTTGGAGGAAGAAGTTTTGGGCAGTGACCAGTTTACTTTGGAAGATGACCTGTCCTCTTCCCCTGTACAAGAGAGAATAAGAGCAGGAGAGAATTAATCTGGAAAAGACAGAACGTCAGAAGATCATATGCTTATTTATTATTCTTCTGTCTACCTAGCGTTTAAGAAGATAAATAATTGGAAATGAAAAATCTTCTGTAACTGTGCAGAGAATGTGTAGGATGGGAGGCTGTGAGCCTAAATCCATAAAGCATTATAGGTAAATATTAGACTGTCACTGTAGTTGATGTAGTGTTTACAGTAATTTCACTGAATTGTGTATACATTTCCATTATGTTAGGCTTTACACATGGCCCAAGTCCCATGCGCAGAGATGTTAATGAATAACCAGATTAATTCAGAGTGGACAATATCATAATGAAAGCAGAAAAGTAAAACAAACAACTAAGAATATGCAACAAAGGAAGAATTAATGGGAACCAGAGAGAGGGTTAATCAAAGAATTGAAATATGGCAGTGAATCATATACAGTTCAGTACATAAGAGTATGGAAAAAGGCAAAGAGATCCTACTAAATCACCAAGGCAGCAATCAGAGCATGTAGTAACAGATACAGGAAGCAAACGAGATCATTAGGAAAACCATAGACTTTTGTACTGACTTAATGCATTGTTGACATTATACTGCTAAAAACAGTGAATACTAGAGTTGAAAATATATTTATATGAATTATCAGGACTGATAGGAACAACCATAGACTGTTATTCCATGTTAATTGAATGTGGTAAAACCAAATAACCAAGGGGAGCACCGGTTCTGAACCACTGGCATTAATAATTGAAATCAGAAGTAAAATTGTAAACAGAATAGTGTAATAAAAGTAGTAGCACTTTCTAGTGACTTTTAGCAATAAAATTATATATAGTGTTTTCTGTTTATGAACTAGCCATGAAAAAAAACAGAAGCTTGTCTGTTCAGAATAATGCTTTCATTTCACTAATTGTTTTCTGTCTTGTTACATCTGTAAAGCTTTCTTTGCAAGTTCCACACAAACAGCCATACCAAAACACATACACTGTCATAAAGAATGGCATCAATTACCTTTAATGTTAATTTCTAAGAAATCCAAGTTACATTCCTATTCCTATTGCAAAGTAATGATACTCTCCTGCTACTCAGGAAACTCAGGCAACTAAACCCAGGAATTATTCAAGAAAAGGACTATAATATGGATACAATAAGAAACAACACATATGTTGAGCATCATTAGCAAACTACTCTTGTCAGCTGTTTTACAGGCTCATGACCTGATTGCAGTATTGACAGCATCCAAAGCTTCTATTAAAATGTACTTCCAAAGTAAGATTCAGTTTCTTAGTTGACATATGACTTTTAGTAACTGCAGTTGACAATCTTGTAAGCCTTTCTGTTCTTTTGTGCTGGAAAATCTATAGATAAATTGAAATTATATTCCCTGGGCACCTGAAAGATAGTTTATTTATAGAGAAGACCACAATTACAGAGATAGTGTTAGAACTCAGTTCTGTCCTATACCCTTCTGATAGATGCATCAGGAATTACTGAGCACTGGTGCAAGCAAGTGCTGGCAAATTTCATATCTGGTAGGTTGACAAAGCACTAGGTAGGTTAGCCTCTAACCTGCAGCTGTATTATTTTGACCAGTGGTATCACCAGATCATACAAGTTAAACAACCTTGGAATTGCCTGGGAGTTGCCTCATAGAGGAGAACTGCTTGTGATTTCTCTTTTTCATTAAAATTTTTTCAGACTATTATCTTAGTATCTCTGGGGATTATTTGCTTGCTTCAGTTCTTTTCAAGTGCAATACTGCTTTTGGTATCTACCAGTTTCTGAACCACTCCATCCAACCTCACAGTAATACTATAAATGAAAGGACAGAGTCTGTAGGAATAATCATGCCTTTCTTGTTATTAACATTATTTTTGGTCAGGAATGTAATGGTGTCACAAATCAAGTTTTGGACTCTTGAGTATATTAAAGAAATTGGAAAAAAGGAAAAAATATATCTAGATATGTAGATCATGTTTGCAAGTGTTTTTAATGCTTTACAAGGACAAGTGTAACCCCCTTCAGGAGAAACAAAAATCTCTGTACAAGATTGAATTCCAACCTTATGTAAAAATTCAGTGAGTGGATGCCAGGGGGAAGGATTTTGTAATTTTGTAGCTCTGTTCTTTCACTGTACTCTCTGTACAGGAAGAACAGAAAAGGATCTTGAACACTTGTGGCTAGTAGATAGGACTTTCCAGTGTGTTGCTCCAACAAAATGTTACTGTCTTTCTTCAGTGAATTTAGATGAGACTGAACATATGAACATTTGTAAGTTATAGCTGGTTGCTGTTACCGCACTTTGAATCTTCTGTGAATATGCTTGCTATAGAAATAACATTTAATAAACTAAAAAAAAAATACAGAGAGAAGGGTTAGAGGCTGTGACATATGAGAAGAGATTAAAACAATTCAATATACTATGCTACTGCTTGAAAGAAAGAATATAAAGAATGATATGTCTACTTACAAATACCTCACAGGTAAAGCATGAGAGTTACAGGAGTTGTTGCAAATTTATATACTGTAGTCTCTCTTCTGCCATCAGCATAGACTATTAACTCTCTGAGGAATATAAATTGAGCAGGAGGCCTACTACACAGACTTTCGAGAAAAAAATCTAGAAATTGAAGACCCTATAGAGGAATATTTAGGTTATATTTTGGAAAGTAGCTTTAAAGAGTAAGGCTTTTAGTCCTTAATCTTTCACCATTAATATCTTTAGGGATTTTAAAAGTGACTTGAATAAAAAATTAAGATAAAGCCCTTCAGGCAATAATATGAGCAAACCAAGGATGTAGTTAATGTCTGAAATTCACTTCCATCAAAGATATTTTTAAAGACCTGTGTGTGAGGGAATATCAGAGAGGATTAGAATGGGAAATCCTAGTTTTTTTCTGTAGAGGTCTGTGCTAGCTGACCTCAAAGGCTTCCAAACTGACTTTCATATATTATTTTAGAAATGTCAAATGAAGAGTGATCAGATTAGTTACTCATTATATAAGTTACATGTACTACAAGATGGTGATGCTGTCTCTTGTCAGATATGTCACAAGTGGAGGCTTCTTTTCACAACTTATCTTTAGTGCAGATCAAGAATAAAGCTATTGATACATTAAATTCCAGATGGTTGCAAGATGGCTGGTTTCTATAAGTGTTTGTGACAAACCATTTTCCTGTAGTTATTTTTGCAACCTTAGGTGCTTCCACACCATTATAGAACAATAAAGTTGCTGCACACAGGTACAATATCAAGACACAAGTGAAAATACATGCAATTTCAGTGGGTTATTTTTCATGTGATAGGTACTTCATTTGAAACATTTGCCTATTTTGCATTCTAAACTGTTCTCAATGTCATCAGAGCACAGACTATAATTTTACTGAAACAACTCTATCTTCAGGATTTGTGGTAGAAACCTGGTTTGAATTACAGCCAAACTACAGCAAGATCAGTTTTCCAATCATACTAAGCACTGACTTTTCTTGTGATTTAGTGGAAGTTTTGGGTGGCATAGGATGTATTGGTAGTTTCTAATACAATGCATAGCTAAGCTACGGAAACCATTGTCTCTGGGTGCTAAAAGTTGCTAAAAGCTTACACATTTCATAGAGAGATTGGAAAAATTAATGGAGCAGAATTCTACTGTGGGTTATTAATTACTGACAAACCACTTCTGATAGAGGAAACTGTTATGTCACACATGATTCAAGGCTAACATAATACCCAGTAGAAGTGTCCTTGCCTTCTTCTTACACTTACCTCTAGGCATTAATTTTGATTATTGTCCGAGAAAAAATTATGGCTGCTGTCATGAGTGAAGAACTATTGTTAACCCATTACTTCTACTGAGTACTAACAATAGTTAATATTCATGAATAGGTTAGGGTCAGGAAAAGTGGTCAGGTTCTAGCCAGATTAGGTAAAACTACCTGAAAGTTACAGAAGGAAATGCAGAAGGAGAAAAATGCTGAAAACCAATTTCCTAACAACACTTCATGAACAGATTGCATGTAATTAGATTACATTGTAAATAGTGGTATAAGAAAAGACAACTGCTTCATCAGCTTTTTTCTACAGAAACAATTTGACTGCCAGCTGACCACTGTTACCCTTCATTGTTTATCCTAACATTATTTAACATTTCTCTGAGACCATATCCTCTTACTGACCTTCATGTGGTTTATATGTCCCTTAGTGATTTTCTTAGGGCTTTGTAAAGGTGCATATATTGCATTTGAAATTGAATAGAAAATTGATAATTTTATTTTTTATATAATTTGCTAATTCTTAGACATCTTTATGCTTTATTTTTTTTTCCTTCAAACAGCTTCTCTTTCAAAGCAGACTTTTGTTCTGTTGACTCTTCCTCAAAATTGCCGACATTCTTAAAAGTATTTGAAATCATCTAAGACCAAATTTGAAAACAGATTCCTATAAATAGCTCATTTAGCTGAAAACTAAAGCTCTCCAAAGCTGGTAACACAGTGGAAAAGCTTTCAGAGTGAAGCTTAATTCCAATATTCTTACACTGAGTAGCACCTTAGTCTGTGAGTAAATCCATATGATTTCTTTGCATCTTTGTGTTCTCTTATTTATACTTATTAAATTGACCAAACTTAAGTCATAACAATGAAAGTGGTTTCTAAGAACAAGTTTTGTTGTGGGTTCTTTGCTAGAGATAATTTTAATTGACCTGAAAAACTTTGAAAGTAATTAGAAAATATGTTTTGTCATATATTTAAATATAATTTGCCTATATAAAGTTATAACATTTAAATTACACAGAATCACAGAATCATAGGATAAAGCAAGACCTGTAGTGTATTACCTGGAACATCTTTAGGCCTAAGTATCATATGCTTTATGTATTTTATTATTAATAGACATTTGGTTAGACTTTTCTTTAAGATGCACGTTTTCTGAGGTTCCTATAATCTAAAGCAATCTACCACTAGTCTTATCAATATAAGAGTTTTTCCACTATATGAATTATTCTTCCATATATTACTTTGAGTCAACTCCTTCTTCTCCAGACTGACAAGAATACAAGAGTTTGAGAACACACTTTGAAACACTTCTAACACGTATTTGAGGACTAGTACTTCTGCACCCCATCCCATTTTGCCTTGCATCTTCCTCTATCTGACTTCTTTTTAAATTAAAAAAGGCAAATATTTTAGTCCTCCTGGTTGCTCATGTTCTCCAGATATCTGATCCTTCTTCTTGAGTCTACTCTATTAATCCCAACCTTTATTGACACAGAAAGCCAAAACTAAACAGAGGTTAATGCAGTGCTGAATAACAGAGCAGGATTACCTACAAGATACACTCGTCTCATAGAGCCCAATATGGAACTCCATTTTTCAGAAAATTGTGCCATTTCAGCCTATGATCTGTAACTCCTTTTATACATGGAGTAGCCTCATGAAGCAACATATTTTATATGTGTATTTTATATATTTTTGAGGAAAAAGCATAGAATAATAAAGCCATTATGTGAAAAATATATACCATAGAATTACAGAATCATTTAGGTTGAAAAAGACCTTTAAGATCATCGAGTCCAACTGTAAACCTAACACTGCCAACTCCGCCACTTAACCATGTCCGTTAGTTTCACATCTACACATCATTTAAATTTCTCCAGCGATTGTGACTCCACCACTCCCATGGACAGCCTGTTACAATGCTTGAAAAGCCTTTAGGTGAAAAAAAAAATCATAATATTAAGTATAAACCTCCTCTGGTGCAACCTGAGGCTGTTTATCTCACTACAAACTCCTTTCAGGTAGTTGTAGAGGTTGATAAGGTCTTCCCTCAGCCTCCTTTTCTCCAGGCTAAACAACCCCAGTTCCCTCAGTCAAACAGTATTTCTTGCTTTTAGAAAGGGTTGGCTTTGGGTTTTTTACACCAGTGAGTGATTCACTTGCCTAGCCTGTACTAGAAAACCCATCATATTTCAGGAGACTCAACAATAACAAAATAAAAAAAAGAAAGAAAACTTGGAACCCCTGACTCACTGAAGTAGACTGCTGAACACTACCTTCATTACAATGCAGTGTCACAGAGTGATAGACTCTAAATAAAAGAAGTCTGAAGTTAAAAATTCTTTGTGTCATCATATTTAAAATTGTCTTTAGTGTAAGGTAGGATCCTGTGTCCATTCCTGTGGATATTCTGACAAATTTATACTAATAATCAAGCCCTTCCATTGTGTTCACAGTCAATACCTAAGATAGTAATACAAGATTCAGAGTGATTATTTTGTCAGTTATGGCCATTGCTGTTTTAAAGGTGGTTTTCATCTCAAAAATTTCAGACATCTATAAATTGAACATCTAATTTCAAGTTATATACTCTTTGCTTCCTTACTAGCAATGGGCAGTTCAAAGCACTTGATCAAATAAATTATTCTACACCTCTGTCTTAAGGGAACTTGAATTGGTATCTGAAAGTACTTCTTTCTCTGCGTAGACTAAAACCTCATACAATCTGTATTGGCCTTAGAAAACACATCTTGAGATGCCTATGTGAAATTAAGCTCATTCAAAATTTGAGTGAAATCAGGTGAAATATAGTTTCAAGCAGCCCACAACATCAACTAGTGGATAGATAGAGGACAGTTTTTACATACAATCGTGACCTGAATTAATTAAATGACATTTAGCATTCTGTTGTATACACAGCCTTTTTCATACAGTATCATATCAGACGACTAACCACCCTAACATCCTAGTCTTTTAAATTTGGACTGGCATTCTGAGATAAAGAGTGAACAACAATTTAACTCTCTTGTGTTAAGAGACTAATCTACCAAAATGTCACATATATTTGTCATGGCACTTTAATGGCCTTTGGTGGATGCGAAGTACCAGTAGAATTAGTTATTATTTGAGATGAGGCCATCCTTGAACTTCAGTAAATTAAAAAGCAGCTCTTTGGGTACTAGTATGCTGTTTGTAGATCTCACTGTGACAGCATGATTGGAAATGTATCATCTTTGCTGCTTTGAAGTTTTAATGTCATCCTCTTTCATTCATGCCATTAAATATAAATGCTGTTAAAGGTTAAATCCCTTTGTGATATCTTATTTTAAAAAGTGTTTTGCAACTAGGCAACTGTTTATGAATATATTTGTATAATATATTTACATTTTATTTTGCAGTAATCTGTAATTATACTTAACAAATTAAAAAATTATGAGTTTAAGTGAAGAAAAACGGGATCAAAGATAGTATCAAAGGAACTATAATTCAAACTCTATCATCAGATTTAACAATTACTTCACTCCTTTGGGACAAGAAAGGATGAGACTTTTGGCATATTTTGATACTAAATCTGGAAAGTGCTTAATCAGATCTGAAGGGAAATTTCTTATTTTGGTTTGTGGGAAGAGTTCTGGAAAAAAATCCCAAAAATTAAGCAACAAAGTTGAAAAAATATCTAAAAAGAAAAACTGAAAGTGCTATTTTACAAATGTTTAATGACATGGGGTTTTTTTAATTTTTAATATAGATTTTCTTCAGAATAGAATGATTACAACTAATGACTGATTACCAGTCATAAAGCCAATATAAAAGCTCTAGATCACAGCAAGCAAGTTAAGAATAGTAATCTGACTAAAGATTATAACTGTGGTATAAGAAAAAAAAGCAGTTTAATTTCTGCTAGGCAGTTTTATTAGTGTAAGCTTTGCCTTTGGCTATAGACTTATTTATGTATGATGATTTTAGCTATTGACTTTGATTGGTAAATATGCTTCACTTATTCTTTGAGGGAAAGAAAAAGAAGCATTCCTCTAATATCGTTTTTACCCACTCTTAAATTAATCTCTGTATTCCTTATCTAGAGACTCCAGTCACTCTTACCTTGGTCTCTGCCTGAGAAACCCTAAACTTCATGATTTGTGGCGCTTGACATGAACACAATAATGGAAAATCCTTTTAATTTTGTGTTAAAAAACCAAACAATAATGGAAAATCCTTTTAATTTTGTGTTAAAAAACCAATAATCAATAATTCCAGTTTTAATTAGTGTTATCCAACACTGATGCTCAAGCTGTTAAAGACAACAAAAAATCTTCTGGTAGAGAATACTTCATGTATTTAAGCATGCTACTGCTCCATGCATTTAATGAACAATTTATGAAGTTCTTTAATTCCATGGAAGCTGCTGTCAGCCCAAAACTGATGATGATGTCCATTTACATCTCTTCTAAGCTAATTCTGACCAGCGTCCATGGAAACAGTCCATGCACTAGCATCTTGATTTCATAGGTTTTGAATTTGTGTAAGTTACCAGTTACCCTCTGAGAATTTACACCAGGTTACAAATGTGAAGATAGGAAGCCTTTAGCAGTTTCCTATGCACCGTTGACATGACAGCCATGGGGAATGCACTCTTTAGGAGAGAAGACACCAAAATGAGACATTTTGTTTTTAACCTAGAAGTTTCAGTTCAGTAGTTTGAGAAGCATTTTTTTTTTCCAATTCTCTTATGTGCAGCTTTAAAATATTCCCAATTCCCCCCTTCTGTTTGCCCACATAGTCATTTGCTTCCCTTAAACCTATGTAATTTGACAGAAAGACATTGAACGATTAATGCCATTGAGGGCACAGATAGATTTTAGCAGCACCAGTGAGCACTATGGCTATGTCTATATCACTCTGAAAAAGAGTGCTTAAAATGGGCTGCCAGCTCTTGGCTCTGCTTATTTTCTGTCTAAAGAGATTTGCTAGATATCTTTGATGATATAGTATTGTATTATCTACCACTGAGGAAGCCCTAGCCCCAGGGCTGACATCCTGCTTAGCCTCCGTCTGTCCTTGTCCCCAGGGAGATGTCTGATGCTCAGGGCTGGGGCAGTGGGATGAGTCCTGGCTGCCAGAATGTGCCCTGACATCTCTGGGGAACCCCTGCTGCTCCTGGCCCCAGGGAACTACTGGCCTGTGCTGCACCTTGACATATTTTACTCTGTTTCATAAAATAAAAATTCAGCCAAGATCCTGTCTTGACCAACTGTCTGTCTCTGAGGTCAAAGATCAAAGATGCCTTGAAGACACTCAGAGAGGAACGGGCAGCCTACTGAAGTCAGCCTGCATATGTACGATATACAAAGGGTGCATGAAAGATGTAGATGTAGATGGGAATACCAATGAGAGCCATGCAGGTCGCCCTGTCTGCAATTACACTCCTCAAATACAGTTTTCTGTATTCAGTGTTTTCATATTGCAAATGCATGAGGATCCTCAGAGTAAATCTGTTTGCATTTCAAATACTTATTCTATTGTCTACACAAAAAAATGTGTATTTTTTTAAAAAAAGAGATTTGTTAGCTCTAAACTTCTGTAGGGTCTGAATATTTAATCAGTGATAAATAAATATTGTGTTGCTTAAAGTACTGGTTTTCGTATTTACATGTTTAAAAAAGGATGAACAACTGTTAAGTCCTCCAGATTCTGTTTTGCTCTCTGACATTATCTAGCTTTGTGGAGATTTGGTCAGCATTGTTAAAGGGATTACCTACTTCATTTTTTTCTTTATTTCTGAAATTTTACTGCTTTGTGGAAATACCTTTGAATGTCACGCAAAGCTTCAACTTTTTAGAATAAATATAATCAACTTTCTAAAGAGAATTTCCCAAAAGTTCACAGTTAGCTCCAAATTCTAAATCCCTTTATGCAAGATTCCCAAAGGGCAGAGAATAAACTCCAAAAATACTTGCTACGTAGAGTGATGCAGTATTGGCCTTCAACATGTTGGAAAAGTGTATTCAAAACCAACTATTTAAATTCAATTAAAATCAAAACAATGTTTGATAAGTTTCAGTGATAAAAAGCTGTGGGAATTTTTTTCATTAAAACAGTTTTTCACTCTGTCTCACAATGAGTAAGGGATCAAAATATGAAACCATGCTACAGAAGCAAGCTGAGCGTTAACATAAACACCAGTATGGAATAACAGGGATTTTTTTGTCTGGTTAATGTCACAGGTATTTCAGCATGGAGTTACAAAATGTAATTAAATTAACAGAGCGGCTAAGGGAACTGGGGTTGTTTAGCCTGGAGAAGAGAAGGCTGAGGGGAGACCTCATCACCACCTACAACTACCTAAAGGGAGGTTGTAGAGAGGTGGGTGCTGGTCTCTTCTCCCAGGTGATGGAGGCTAGAACAAGGGGAAATGGCACCAAGCTGTGCCAAGGGAGGTTCAGGTTAGAGATAAGGAGGAAGTTCTTTACTGAGAGGGTTGTCAGAGGCTGGAACAGGCTGCCCAGGGAGGTGGTGGAGTCACCATCCCTGGATGTATTTAAAGAGCGGGTAGATGAGGTACTTAAGGATATGGTTTAGGGGGTAGACAGGAGCGGTTGGACATGATGATCTCAGAGGTCTTTTCCAACCGAGCGATTCTGTGTGATTCTGTGTGTAGAATTGTTTTATTTGTTTTCTTCTTCCTAAATAGCTTTTATTCTGCACTGTTAACAAGAAGTAAAGTTGTGAACATATTTTCAGATATTTGCACAATTGCCTATAAGTCATGGAAACTATTATCTTTTTTTCCAGTCAGTTTGAAGAGGATCATTCTAACCTGAGGTAGAAAGGAAATGGTGCTTCTCTCAACCTGAAAAAATAGCGAACTCTGATTTTTATTGAAAATTAGAAAGAGATATCACTAGTAAAATCTGAACTCTGACTTAGGGATGACCATTTTAGTGAACTTCATGTAAAACATGACTGTTCTGCACACTTCACTTGGGACACCACATAAACTTATTCTGTGTCTGAGGTCTCAACTTCAACTGACACTAATAGAAGCAAACCAGTTCTTCAATTTACCTAAACTGAATATCAGGTTTTCCCATACTTATTAAAGATAAATTCCTTACTGTATTTCATTCTAAAAATGCTCTACATTTTCCTCTATGTAGGCCAAAAGCAGCTTATGATTGAGCTCACTGTCTTGAAGAGACTGACCTGGCAAATCCCGCCTGTGAAACTTCTCGCTGACTTGCCTTTTAATGATTTAGAAGTGCTTTTGCTGCTGCTACATGCTTTCTCAGTGCCTTGCTCAAGCAGCAATTCAAATCATGTTTGTTTCTAGGCAGAATAGAAACTTTATACCCAACTACTGTATGTTTTCTTTATGTATTTCAGACTCTTCAAGTAGTCTGTGATACAAGCCTCTTGATTACAGCCTACATGAATTCATGATTGACACAAAGGATCATTTGTTTCAACTATCTTACAAGTAGCAAGATGATGTACTATACTTCAATCTAATATGTTTTCTTTCACGGTTACCATAAACCAAGAGATGACCTTTTGGTTAGTGCCTGTCATTAAATTTCTGAATTGGAAAAATAGGTTCTTAACAGAATCAGGCAGATTTTGTATTTGTCATTTAATGTCTTTTAAATCTAGCTGAATTCCCTAGATTATTTGTACCACTAATAAATACAAATAAAGTCAAATATTTTATGACTGGTACTGTGACTGAAGAAGGCCTGTAGAACAGAACATATGAAAAACTTTGCCTGTAGGCAACTAGCAGCCAGATGAAATATTTGTAGCAAATTTACATGAGGCTTTTTTGAAATTGTGATCATCCTTAGCAGTTCTAGATAAGCACTGTGCCTCCAGCTTTTTTCTTTTTTCTTTTTAAACTGGTCAAGGTGATCTTAAAGCTATACAGTTGAACAAACCAAGATGCAGCTGTTCTAATTAACCCTTCCTAGTGCCAAAAATATTCTGCTGAGTTTGTTCCAGTGCCCCAGACTGCTTTGGTGCAAAAGCTGCCACTTTATGTCCTACTCTTTATCTGGTCCCCTCTGAGAAAAATTTAGCAGACCTCTCCCACATTTGGGCACTGATTTCTTTACATATACACAGTTCCTACAGCTGAATACAGAAACTTTGAGTTTAGATACCAAAATCCTGACTGTATCCAAAGCAAGAAACCTCTTGGCTTTTATTTCTAAAACTATTTTTCAAGACATACGAAGAAAAAACCTCTTTTGCAGTTCTTGGCAACCAGCATTTCTTTGAAGTTTCTGCTTTAGTGTGTGATATTGCAAAGATTCTTCTGTAAGAGTGACAGCAGATTAAATCACACATTAGACAGCTGCTTGCTTTGAAGTTTGCATGAGTGGGTGATTTATTTGTGAACGTCTAACTGGTAAGAGACTAATAGGTCGATTTTTATATCATGTGTCACCTGAACAGCTTCTGTAGTGACCATGTATTGAGAAAAGGCTTGCCAGAACATACAGACTGGAATGACTCACAAAAAATCTGCTTACAAAATAACAATGTATGTACTGCTATCACCTTCCTACAGGCTTGCCTGAAGTTAAAGATTATAGTGGTATTCATGCAAAAGATATATCACAGAGTTCACAGGCACTGTGGTATCATCCTCCTGTACCTTAGTATTCTCACTATTCAGTCTGAAAACTGGACTATACACTTAATAAAACATACAGCTAAAAAGACAAGCAATATGGGACAAAGATATCTTTTCTTTGCACAAGATTTCTGGTTTCTGTGAAGCATACCGGTTCTGGAAAGAATTGTGGGTTTGGCTGTGGAAGAGCTTTGCATTTACAACAGAAATGTGTATTTTGTTTGTTTCAGTAAATCTTCAACTGCTCTGTAATATATGTAGCAGAAGGTATAACTGTACAATGGCCCGTTTTGCAAATTTGTCTTCATATCTGCAATTTGATCATGGCACTCCTGAGTCTTAAAATAATACATTTAATTGACTTTATTATATTGCTTTTGGTCCATGTTATGCTTTGCTCCCCAGAGTAGAGTAATAAAAAAAATATTGAATTTTAAATACAAGACAAATACTGTATCAATTAACTTGACAAAAAGAATAACAGACTGTTATATGGCATTTTTATTCTCAGAGGTTCCCAGAGCAGACCAGAACTCCAGCCACTGTTTAATCAGCTTCGAAAGAAACTATGAAAGCTGACTGCATTCTGGTCTGAAGCTGAGCAGCTTCTCAAAAGTACAAAAAAATTTCATTAAACAACTGCCAGTTTCAAAAGGAGCTGCAAGGAAAACCGGTGGGTTATCAGACTGCAGCTCAATGTAAATGTACATAAGTAAGCAAATAAATAAATAAATAAAAATCTGATGTCAGTGCATCTCAAGTTTCACAAATGAAAAATTAATATTTTTCTGAATCTACATCAGAAACAGAAACATCACTGGAATATCAGAATTATGCAGCATCTCATTCTTTAAATAAAAATGCATCTATAAATGTTTGAGACATACAATTCATAGGAAAATACAGCAGATCCAAAGATTATTTGAGTCTGGAGTGATGATGTATCAGGGTTATTTCAGATGGAGGTGTGTCACTGATAAGTTAGCACAGCCACAATGTAGCTGTTGGACTTCAGAGGTAATTCAGGTATGGATCAGCTTGAATTGAGGTATCTCACTGCATTGTAGTGCATGGCAAAACAACTTACATAGCACATTCACCTACTGCTTGATTTCTCCTGTTTTCAGGCTCCCTAATCATTAGTGTGCCAATAATTCTAATAAAAAATAGTGAGATGGAAGTTCTAACAGGTATACACTGTAGGAGTTTAAAAAATTCTAAGTAGTAGGAAGATAATTATGAGAGAGTTCAAAAGGATCTTACACCTAAGCAGTTTTGCTTCTGCGTTGGAAGAGACAAATTCTTAACCCATGCCAGGCATTGGATTCTTAACTAATAAGGTTACCATAGATCACCCCACTGTTATTATTTCTTTACAGCTGAGAGTAGCTATGTGTTTTGATCATTATACATAATGCTGCAACCCATATCTTGATGATTAACTTTTTTTCCAAGATATCAGTGTAATCTTTAAAGTGGTGTCTTAGGGACAGTGACTTTTCAGCATCTTCATTGTGATTACCTTCAATCTGATAAAAAAGATTAAATTCTACATTTTCTGAATAAAAACTCCAACCTGTCAACCTTTTTCTTTTCTTGTGTAACCAATCTAAAGCCAAGAAAGCAGAATAACCAAAAAATCTAACATTCCTACTGAAGTACACCTCATTAAGGCTTGAATTCATACTCAGACACATAAATTAAATACCCAAATATATAGAAAAAAATGAATAATGAGCTGGTATTTAAAGGGCATTTAAAGATGGTGGACATGAATATTTAAATTATTTCTGATAAGATTTGGTGGCAGTAAAGAACCTTGAAAACTAGAAAAGTAATTTGAAGCTATAAGTATATAACTTGTCTTCAAATGATGGCTTGATTAGTATGTAATAATAAAACATGGAACCACATAGATAACAATGACAAGAAAAGAAATCTTGAACAGCTGTTCTTAAATAAGCATCATTAAACCCACACATTGAATGAGTCAAGGGTCTTGAGAAAAAAAAATTGTGCTTTGATGATATCATTGAACATCAAGTACACATAAGAGAAACTGGATAATTTTAATTTTTTTCTAACTTCTGATTTTGACTTTTCAACAACAGTAAGACATATCCTAGATAGGTTTTAGGGTATACTGCTGTGATTTAGCTTTCTCCTATTAAATATCTTGGCATTATTGCTTGAATATAAAATCACCTGTAACATTCTACTTCTACACAGCCTCATGGTACCATCAATGTTTACCTTCTCATTGAATGTTGAACTGATAAATATTAAGTTTGAAGAATAACGTTTGGATCATCATAATTTTTTTAAAATTAATCTGTTCTAATATATCTGCCATCATTTTCTGTTTACTTTCCTCGGACAGTCATCTGAGTGATCTTAGTTACAACTTTATTCAGAAAGATAACGAGTCCAAAAAGTTCTTAGACTCCATTAAAAAAGCCTTTACCCTTTTTTCAGTCAGGATTTTGAGCCTTAGATCAGATATCATGTTCAACTGGTCATGGATCTAAAATAACATGATTGCAGCCAATTAAACTAAAGGACATGATTTGTACTTGAAATAATAAGCCACTGAGTCAAATGTATTTGTAAAGACAGCAAAAATAAAAACAATTTAATTGAAAGACTTAATGCATTTAAAAATATGTGAACAAAAGAAGCACAAGCAATTTTTATATTCTCTATTGAGGTCTGTTTATGCAAGTTTATAGTAAGCACAATATTTATGGTAAAAAAATGAGAACAAATTGGTATAGCTCAAGTGCTTGAAAATAATTTTATTTGCTTTGTTTACATGTCTGATTTTCAAATGCTTTTTAAATACTGTTGATTTTCTTAAGTAACAGTCCAATGTAATAACCATGGCAAAATTAGAACTTCAGACAGAAAAGACCTTCAAAGTTCCCAACATATTTTTCTGTTTCGGTTTCCCTGTACACATCATTTTCATTGTCTTGGAAACAATATCTAAGCTGTGAACAATTTTCTACATGGAGTCAAAATCTGCACTACGCTGTTCAACCTGCATGTTACAGGAATCATTTGACTGAAATAAAAGATGCTTGAAATTAGTTCACTTTTTTCCCATAGCTTTTTTTTTTCCTTCCCCAAATGCATCATCCCTTTCTACATATTTATTTATTCATTGCTTGTGCCAACATACTCATATTGTCAGCCAGAGGAGTGACTTTTATAAGAAACCACTGTACATGTTTTCAAATTAAACTGTCATTCTCTTAAGGGAGTCAATGACAGCAAAGGAATTAATGATAATTAACAATATTTTGCTAATCTATCCTTTGTTTACCTGTTTTCTGAAAATCTGTGTCTGTTTACAGTCAAGCAAACATATTTAGAAACTCTAAATATGTACAAATAGTTATATAACAAATACACTTCTAGATCTTATACCTCAGGCTACAGATGTCCCTTTGAAGTTTAAAGCCATGTGTCAACAGTTTGACTTGAACCAGCAAAACAGAAAATAGCCATCAGTGTCAGCAATATCTATTGCTTCAATACTGGGATGAGCCAATTAATAAAATTCCAAAGATTTTTCTTGGATTTTGTTTTCACTCTTGACATTTTCCTGAATCCTTCCTCATCTAATACAATATCGGAGAACTGGTAAAGAAGAGGAAAAAAGATTGCTTTTTGAAAACACTTTTCCAGTTCTTTCCTTAGTGTATAAATTTCCTTGGAAATCCTTGCTTTTTCTATGTCAATAAATTCTCATAACTTCAGTGCCTTGTCCTGTCTTTGGCTTTCTTGCACTGTGGTTTCTGGAAATGAAGAAATATATCTACCACTGTAGGTAGAAATGTTATATACTTTTACATACATATATACATACATCACACATCATGCATACATACATACATACATACATATATATGTATACACATACACACACTATTTAGATTACATAAACATATATAATTTCCACTTACCTTTGTGTATATTATATACATAAAGATGTATGTGCTGTATTTTGAACTATATTGGAACTATATAAATACAGAACTGAAAGAAATTCCATCAGGTCTTTGAGATCTGTCCTATACGTGTTGCTGTTTTTCACCTGAATAAGCAGAGGTAGACATATTTTCTTATTAACTTGATGCAGTTCTGCAGGGATTATTTGTAGTTTTATAGTCTCACAAATAGGTGGCACTAATGAATTCTACATTTGCAGTAATTTCTATGTTCCTAACTGGGAAAGTACTGGTCTTCTGTGCCCTCTAACACACCCCTTATTGAACTTTGCTACCAATAGCTACTTTGAACTCGGTTATGAGGGCTGAAACAGATAGAAGGGATCCTGTTTTCCACTTCCAAGAGATAAGTAACTTCTACTGAAAGTAACAGGAGTTACTCACTCATGAGTGTAGAAGAGTGCCTACGTGCTGCATTAAAATAAGAAGAGCATATTGCTCTTTAATATAAAACAAGTCTCAGGTGACATAATGTATTTACAGTTCTTATGAAAGACCTGATTAAACTAGTTGGACCTGAAATATTACCTGGCACACTAGAAATGTCAAATAGAAATCACCGTGAAGTGTGAATTTGAGTAACATTGCCTGCTAGTTTACACTGGGGTAACCTTCCACTTGTCAATGTTTTTGAGGTGTTTTTCAACTTCAGCTAGCACAGACTTTGGTTTATTAGTGTTTTCTAAACAGATATTGTTATGTCTCCAGGAAGAGTTAATCAGTTTATCAAAACCTCTTTGGTGCTTCTGAGGAGGGAATCTGACCTCTCTCCATGCATTGAATGCGCATATCCATAGGCAGGTGCATATGTGCATGCATGCACATCGCATACGCAAGCATACAAAGATATTTAATAAAATCATATATCTAGAAATCTTGTTTTATTTAATTTTATCATTCAATTTTAATGAAATTTTATCCTACTTGGATAGTAATGTGGCTTCATAGACAAAGAACTATGAGAATTTAAAGATTATTGTGAACCTAAGTCTATATTTTAGAACTCTTGCTACTTTAGAGGCCATGACAGAAAATATTTGTAAGAAATTAGTAAAGTTTTGCACTAAGAAAATGAAAGACCTATAAACTTATTTGGAAACAAATAAGTCCATCAGAGATCGTGAGGAGATCGACTGGTGGAGTAACTCCCTATTGGGCCAGTCGGAAAGGCTCCAGGGGGATACTCCCCAAAAGGGGATGGACCCCCTGCCCTGTCGGGTGAAGGAGGAAGACCCAAGACAGCCCCTGCCTGACAGCGACAGGGCAGGAGTAGGGGACCAAAAAGATGATGAGGGTTGGAAGCGAGCTCCAGCTCGGTGTCACGGGTAACCCCCCTCCCTACCTGCTTTGCTTCCCCA
>NW_010198227.1:0-15926 GCF_000695765.1 Mesitornis unicolor
AAGAGAAGCTGAGTTATTTGTTACAGCAAAGCAGACTGCTGATAATAAGATCAGAGATGATGCATTCTCATATTTTCACTATTACAAATAAAGCCTGGCTCCCATGCGTTTAACTGTTCAAATTCACAGTGATCTGCTTTATAAAATGCCAGGCACCCAGGAGTATCCACAAAAGTCAGTGGACACAGTTCTTAGCATTTTTGAAAATAGATTTCAGAACCAGAATAATCATATAATCTAACATCTTTCATTCTGTTGGTCACATAAAATGTATTTAGATGCCTACATAAGCTTTTAAAGACTTTCTTATAGACAGCTGCATCTTAAGAGAAATTAACTTTGTCTCTGGTTTTTAGTATTGGCACTATTAAATACTGCTACAATGTTCAAATGACATTTTAAAATTTTTATTTGTATTTCTTGAGGGAGCCATTAGGTTAACTGGAATTTGCACTGTTTGAATTGTGACTTTCACAATCTAAACAGTATAAATTTACCTCCATTTTTTAGTTTTCATATTGTTGCTTAAATACAATAATCAAAAACAGCTTGCCAGAGGTTAAACAATTTTTTTGTAAGATGTTAGGAGTTTTGGAAATGTTTGTTGTAAGGAAAATAACATATAAAATATAATATACAGTGACAGACTTGTTACTCAGTCTAAGAAATTTACAGGAGACCACGGGTGAAACAGCACTCAATGAGAGCTAATTTTTCTTCCATTTTCTTTTATTGCATTTTTTAATTGCACACTCACATGTAATTGCATTATAGCTATTGTTAAATCACTGAAATAGTTTACCTGGGGGACCATCAAATGCCTGTCAGTGAACATAGGGAGGAGATTAGTCAAATTTCTACCAGGAATGGTTTGGGCTGAGGTGGTATAGAGTGGGGAAGAACGTAGATATAGGAAGAAATGGTCACTGGATGTTCACTGCTTCTGTCAATATATTTTAATAAAGAGAAATAGATTAGCTTGAGAACACCATGCTTACATATACAGCTCTTTAAATGTACCTGTCTATAGATGAGATTCTTTGCTCCTCTGTAGTAAAGGGATACAGCAGATGATTTTGGAGAGAAATTCTGGTTAAAGTTTTAAACCCCAGCTGATAACGAAGGGGCACTTGCAGTGCCTACTCTGAATCAATTTCACTATCACGCTGTCAATGCCCAGCTTCGCCTTTTGTCTCTGGCACAGATTGTACTGACTGCCTCAATTTGTATTCTTCCATCTTTTGTACCTCTGATGAACAAACAGTGAATAAAATTGTGCTGTTAGTTTACAACAATTTGGCTATGGTGAATGTGCCAGATGCAGATCAGTCACCAAGACCTGATTTTCTTAAGCAAACACACTCTTCGGAATATATTTGTTTAACTCCATTCAGTTTAATGGACACACATGTAAAGAGAAAACTAAGGAACTATTTGGCTAGGCCTTTGTCCCTATCCCAGAGCATAACTCAGGTGCAGATGAAGAAGAAAACTGAAAGTTCAAAAAAAAATAAAAATGCTTAAATCCTGAAGTGTGGTAGGCACTGTTTAATTTTTTTCAAGGATATTTTAACACATTTTTAGTTGCCTGAGATTTCCAAAAGGTCCAATCCAGCAAGGGGTTTCCGAATGTACCTTGCCAAGAATTATTACCATCAGCTCTTCCATAAACCACAGATGTGTCTGTTTTCTTTCCAGGGGGGTGATGATGTTGCCCTCTCCAACCAGAACACAGGAGGTGTAGGCTCAATCAGTCACAGTGCCCAAGCAATTTGCAGGGGAATCCATACATTAGAAAAGCAGAGATTTGGGTTACAGTAGGGAGCAGAAGGGAATAAGGAATTCAAATGGCTAGAAAAATAGAGGCAGAGGGACTTAGCAGCTGAATAGTTATAAAAATCTTTTGAGATCAGGGAGTTTTGAGAGTCCATTTCTGTTCTTAGGACTGTGTGATTTTTTCCTGTTAAACTGAAATGATCTAGGCAGCAAGGAAGTACTGACTAAGACCCATCATATATTGAGCCAGAAGAACTTTCTCCAACTTACCAGTTAAAGTAGAATTCACACCACAGATAAATATCTGAGCTTTTGTGAGATTATCTCACTCAAATAAGTCTTTTGGGGCTATACCTGGTGAAATACACTGCAGGCAAAACATAAGGAAGGCAAAAAATAAGGAAGGCAAAAAAACCCTCAACACTTCAATTTGTGTCTGATTCAAGACCTAAACAAATTTTGGAAAGCTCTGTAGGGCGGTGGAGGTTCTTAAGAGTGGTGGAGGTTCACAGAGGTAGATGCAACAGTTTTCAGAGTAAGGTGCATGTAGGGACACCACCACACTTAATTTATGCATCATACTTGCTCATCTAAATTAAGCTTCAAATCCAATCACTGCAGCAGGAGCTTGCTCAGTCCCTAACTAGAAACCTCTACTTCTGATTCAGTCTTCCCACTCAGGATGCCATATCTTAATTACTCATCACAGTAAACATAACCTCCTTTGATATTCTTTATTTTTTAGTATCATTATTTTTAAAATATCAATGAAAAATAAACATCTGGTCTGTCCCTGGATTTAATTAACGCTGACATCTCCCACCTCTGAATAGCCATTCTTCTAAATTTGTCCGAGCCCTATAGAAGACTCTAGCTATTTTTTTAATATTGCCAGGCTCCAGCTCTCTGCACCGTTGTTCTTGCTCTTGGGAACATTAGAAAAATCTCTCCCTAATTGGTCATATGCTGTCCTTTAAAGGTCATACCCATGATTCTTCTTATTCATTTGAGAGCAATTCTTTTAAAGGGCAGGCCTGGGTGCAGATTTATAATCATGTTCCTATATTGTTGCTGGATGGAAAACAAGAAAAAAATGTAAGCAATCCTATAGGGAAGTCAGCTGTCATAAGATTTCCAATCCATAAGGCTCTTGACTGAGTTCCAGCAAGTTCTTCAGAAAAGTATCCAAACTCCTAATTTTTTTCTCCATGCTGTAAAACTTTGGACATTTATGTCTAGGCACATGAATTCACTTTTATAAAAGTAATATAACATCCCAAAGCTGACTTCCTATCCATCAATCAAGAAGTTCTTTTAATAATATTTGCAAATACTAAAGGGCATTTATTTATTCTTTGAAAGAAGTAATTTAGGTCTCAGCAGGTAATTTGCATATGTCACCAGTTTAACTAGGCAAGGATTAGGAAATTAAAATATAATTAGTTCTTTTTGCATAATTTTTCAAAATTATGTGCTTTGTGTGAGTGACAGGTGGGTGGTAAAGCTTTTAATAAAAAGTGCATTCCAAAAGTTTCTCTGACTTTGTAGGGACTTCAGTGGAAAAGTAACTATTTATTTCATTATTTTATTTTAGTGATTATGGGTCTATCACAAACTCCTGGTAAATGCAGAGGAATGAGACAATAGTTTTGTCTTTTTCATAAATGCCAAAAGCACTTTAGATCCCTACCTAGAAAAGTTGACTCTCATCAGGCTGTACAGCTTGTCAGAGAAACAGCAAAAGAAATTCAAGTAGCATTTTAGTATTGGAAAACCATAGCCCAGAGAGATTATGGGATGTGTTCAAAGTCATGTAACAAAAACCAGGAGATGGAACTGGTTTTCTTGGGTCTCAGGTCAGTTCCTTCACTGCAATCAGTGCCTTCAAACTCACATCAGACTGGCTTTCTCCCAGTCACTGCAAACACATTTAGGTTCATGTCAAATTGAAAATTATGCAAAGATGTGATTTAGGGTATGTAACCCCAACAAGTGAGTACAGTATTAAGAAGATATACATTTATAATTTTTATATTAATCCCATGGAATGTCAAAATAATGGAGCGTCAGATAAATGTTTTGTTAAAATTTACGTGAATTGTCTATATTTGGTTAACCTTCACAGAAACTGCTTTGTCTCATAGATGTGTTTTATATTCAATATACTGACATAATATATTGTAAAAGTTGTAAGTATGGGACAGTCAAAAGGATAAGGTTCTGCATTCTTGTTAGTCACACAAACTTAGAGCATTTTCTACATTGTAGAACAACATAATGCAGGGTACTTCTGCAGAAACCTCTTAAATTTGTCTGATGAAGTGCCATGCATGTGAAATTGCATCTTTAACAGTATCTACTCACTGGCCAGCTGAAGTACCTGAAAGTGAAGGTATACTTGGAATCAAGGTCAAAAGTTGAATGCATTGCAGAGTGTTCAAGGAAGATCTTAAAATATTTGGTCTTTAATGCACTCAAAAGTGTTTATTGTTAACAGTAGTGTATCTACTTACTTCTTGCACAGTATCATTTTGAGAGCACGGTGAGGAACTACTGTTGCCTTTGCAGTTATTAAGCTGGACAGAATACGTGGAAAGTAAGCTTGGGTTTATGGCCTGATACAAAATGCATCTGGAGTCAGTGGAGCATGCACTGATTTTACTGGATTTAGGCTGGGTCCTGTGACCAAAAGATCAAGGGACTCCTGTACAGAAACAATCCTGAACATTACAAATTTCAGCATATGGAGAAGTACAAGAATAATGCCGATGGCTCTTTGCTGCTGTTCTGCCTCTGCTAGGAAGGGATGCTGCATTAATTCAACTCAACTTCTACCGATAACACAGCTGATAAAGAAATGGCAAAAACTTATCAATTTTTTTGTGGTGGCTGGCAGCCACAAAGGACATCCTGAGAGCTGGCCATCTGCCTAGGTACAGGAGTACCACAGTTGTTGCATACTTACACTGCAGTCCAGCCAACAGCTGTAGGCAGGCAAGTATTACTGCTTGTTTTAAACTGTTGAAAATAAAGCAATAGACATTTTTTTAAAAATACACGATTTTTTTTTTATTATCTGAGGTAGATTTTCTAATCCAGGAAGTCATCTTTGACCCTAAATGTCAGCGTAGATTAAATCACTTAGGCTTATATATAGGTTTTTTCTGATTAAAGAATGTGGAGTTTTCAAGAAGTATTTGCAATGTAGATGTAGGGTATCATGAAAATGCCTTGTATGTCACTAGAAAAAATAAATCAGATTTACGCAGACTAGAAGCAGGAGACATATCTCCTGAAATAGCTATTCACTTGCTAAGGATGTGAAGAGCAAGTCCTCCAATAGCAAGACTGCACTGAGTCTTGAAGGATGACAGAGTGCCATTATAAATAAGCTGTTGTCTGCTCAGCTTTGGATGACAAATTCAGGTGCTACAATGCTTTGCCTTTTGCAATACATCATGTTCTTAAAGCATGCAGTGGTTTAGGCAAAACTCTGCTCAGCCACTAAAAATTCACAGAAGGACGATTAGCAGAAGTAGGGCAATTGTATCTGACAGTTCTATAATAATAGAAATCCTGTTGAGTTGCCCAAAACAACAGTGGCAAGAAAACCAGAGCCACAGTATATGTTTAGTCTTTTGTCTATAATTTAAAGGATAACTTACATCTCCTGCTGTGTGACAGCACAATTAATTATATTTTACTACAGCTGCCTATTTTTATTGTTGGAAAAGAATAAGGAAGTTGTGATTGGAGAAGGGGAAAAAAGTGGGGTTTTTTTTAAAAAGAGCATCAGAGACAATGATGCTGTGCGGCTAGTATGGCTCCCTGTGCAAGAAATGGTAGCGTTGCCACTTCCCAGCAGATGACCAGTTCTCACTTAGGTTAACATCACATCAGCTGCGTCTGCATTAGACTAGATATTAGGAAGAAATTCCTCACTATGAGGGCAGTGAGATACTGGCACAGGTTGTCCAGAGAAGCTGTGAATGCCCCCTCATTGGCAGTGCCCAAGGCCAGGTTGGATGGGGCTTTGAGCAGCCTAGGCTGGTGGAGGTGTCTCTGCCTATGGCAGGGGTTGGACTGAATGAGCTTTAAGGTCCCTTTCAACCCAAACTATTCTGTGATTCTATGATTCTCTCTGGCAGCTGTTCTTTAATGCAGCTTCATTGCTCATATACCGACAGCTACATCACTAGTTGCAACAATTAAATGTCTTAAAATTAATAAATTAATCTCCATAAAAATTTTTTAAAAAATCATACCCTTTCTCCCCACTAATTGTCCAAGGAGCTTCATCAGTTGTCCTCAAAATAACCACCTGCACAAGATGCAGGGGTTGACAGAACTGCTTCAGTATCCTCTAAATTATTTTCCACTCTGAAATAAAATACAGAAACAATCCTCTCTTTTCCTCTCCCTTATGCTCACTGACTTTGCATACAAGAGACCAAGATACTGTATGCAGTTGCTGCACTCTAAAAAAAAAAACAACATACTTGAAAGTAAAGGCATAGGTACACATCCAGAGCTGGTCATTCATGGCTCTCTATTCTGATCAGTAAACTCGTATCCCTACAACCCAGAGGGATGCAGCTCAGTTCAAGCCTTATGGTCTTAGCATTTCTGTGGCTAACAAAAGGCAGCTACAGATCAAGTATTCTGACTTCAAGCAGCAGGTCAGTTAATGTCCTACTCTGACCTTTATTCTGAAATACCCACTTCATAGGTACCATAACAGAAATTAGCATTTGCACAGGGATCACAACAGTTCATGGTCCTTAGAGTTACATGTCACAGAATCATGTAGCCTGGAAAAGACTTTAGAATCATCAAGTCCAACCATTAACGTGAGCAGCCTGTTCCAATACTTGACAACCCTTTCAGTGAATAACTTTTTCCTGATATCCAATTTAAGTGTCCCTTGGCACAACTTCAGCCAGTTCCTCTTATCTTATCACTTCTTACTTGGGAAGACACCAAACCCCACCTTTCAGGTAGTTGCAGAGGGAGACAAAGTCTCCTCTCAGCCTCCTTTTCTCCAGGTTAAACAACCCCAGTTCCCTCATCTGCTCCTCATAATTCTTGTGCTCCAGACCCTTCGCCAGAATCATTACCCTTCTTTGGGCATGCTCCAGTGCCTCAATGTCCCTCTTGCAGTGAAGGGGCCAAAGCTGAACACCGTATTCAAGGTGCAGCCTCACCAGTACTGAGGACAGGGAAAGTACAGGGGGACAATAACTTCCAAGAAAGGAAAGGCAGTGGAAAATGTTTTAAATTAATATATTAGAATATATGTTCGAAACTGGCAAAGGGCAGCCAAGCCATAGGCATTGTACTATCAATTTATAAAAGAAGGACAAAATAGCTTATATACTTTGAGGAATACACACATTTAAAAAAAATGCAGTCAAACCAGATCAATGGTGAATACAGACATATTTTGGGACTGTAAACTCAAGAATATATAAGAATACTTCATTACCAGGATGAAAAAGGTTCTGGTAAAATTGTAATAGACTAAGAAATGTTAGATTTGTGAGGAAAGGAAACACAATAAAAATAGAATTATCCTCAGTAACTGTGCAAAGGTCACGTCACAATGTGACGGTGAATTGTCACCTTAGATACTGTAAGTGCCTTCCTCATGGATTAAGGAGTTAAGGGTACCAAAAGGAAGAGTCAGCTCTTGACTTGACCCAGGATAGAAAAAGAATCTGATTTAAAATTTCATTATTAAAAAACACCTATGTTACAGTGCACATAAGATGTTTAGAGTTAACACTCCTCATAAGTGAATCAAGAACCAAAATCTACTACAAGAGCTCCTAATTTCAAAAAGGGTGACTAGTGCATAGGCTTGTTACAGAGCAACTGAGAGGCAGAAGGCTTAAATATTTGCAGGTGATGTAGAGATTAAGGATATCATTGTGGGTACTCTAAGCAAGTGTATGTCAGTCAGAAAGTTGTATGGCAACCAAAAAAAAACATTATAGAAAGATTAGAAAAATAAAAGAAAATGAAAAAAAGGAGTAAGATGGCTTAGGAGGACAAAGGAGGCTTTGAAAAATGTGATATTCTTAAGAAAGCTGTACTCATGTTCAATCAAAGAAAACAGGAAAGGACATAAATATAGGTGGGGAAAACAATAAGGCAGGCAAACAAACTCTGATAAGGAACTTGCTAAAGACATAATGTTTATGTAGTTTGGTTGTTCAGGTTAGGATTTGGGTTTTTTCAAACATCCAAACCAAAAAGTTTTCCTGCTAGCAGGTAGAGTCAGTGTGAATTTAAGACATCAAAGAAGCACAGATTGATTGAAAGTATAATGCTGACCAGAGCTAATGAAAGACTGTAAAATATGATCAATACCAAGTATCAGGAAATGGAGAATACACCAAAGGCAGACACATGTTTCAATCCACTTGCAGTTCTCTGAAGGTACCAAGAAGCATGGCAAAAAAAAGGTCAACTGCTGATGTTTGTTGCCAAAGGCTTTTGATAAATCTCCCATTAATTATTCCTATAGAAACTAAGTTTTTACAGGACAGGAAGATATTTACCTTCTAAATTAATATAAATAGGTGAAAATATAGAAAACAAAATTTAGGAATAGACTACCAGTCTTGAGAAGGTAGGGAAGACTACCACTAAAGTGTCACAGGTACTAGAGACCACTAGAATGCTAGAAACTTGTGTTAGTAACTCGCATTGGTTGACATCTTCATAAATTACCTAGGAAATGAGTTGATAATAAGGTAATAATGCTTGCTGATCAAGTTAAGCCATTTAGAATAATAAAACTAAAAACCTGATTGAGAAGAGCTGCAGAAAAACCGCATGGTACTGAGAGTGCCATTTATCTGACCAAATCTGTGCATCTGCAGTGCAGGGAGGACTTTACTCCCATTTTATAATCAGTGAAAGAAAATAGATACTTTTATGTGGTGACTTATCTCACAGTAATGCAGAGTGGGATAAATGATCCCTTAAAATGCCAGTTTGTCCCCATTTATTATAAAGGGAGACAAAGGCAAAGAGCTCAGATGTCACTAGATAAACCCCATCTGAAAGGACTTGGGCACAAAATGGCAGATGAAATTTGATATAAGTATCTATAAAAGAGGGGGTAAGGGATAAACAACCCTAACTTTGCATACAAAATATGGAGTATCAACTAGCTATTACCAACAGGAAATAGATCTTAAAATTATAGTCCATAATTCCGTGAAATGCCATGTCAAGGCTCAAGAGCAGTCAAAATCAAATCAAATGTCAATAATTAGCAAGGGATAAAGAACACAGCAGAGATAATCATGCCACTATGTAACTGTCGTGGTTTAGGCCCAGTGCATAACCGAGCACCACGATGCCACAAAAAGGCTACAAAATAAGGACTCGGAGGGCTTCTCACCACTTAAAAAGGCCACAGGCAAAAGACAGACTCATCATAAGGAATAAAAACAAAACAATTTTAATTTGCTACCAACATCAGAGTAGAACAATGGGAGATGTAACCAGATCCTAAAGTCAAAAAACACCTTTCTCCTACCCCTCCCTTCCCGGGCTCAGCTTTTGTTCCTGGTTTCTTCACCTTCCCCCTCCCCCTTTGCCTTGAGGCACAGGGGGATGAGAGTGGGGGGTTGCAGTAGGTTCGTGCCACGTGATCCTTCAGGAGTAGGAAAAAAACAGCCCAATGTCTCTCTCTGCTTCCACGTGGCCCCTTTTCCATAGGGGAGAAAAAAAAGTCCTCAGAAGTCCAATCCTGGGTCTGTCCGCAGCTCCAGTTTCCCTCACACATGAGCTTCTCCCCCATGCACTGGCCGGAGTCACGGCTTCTTCAGGGGCAGCCCTACCCCACTGGTGAACTCTACGGGCTGCAGGCCAGTCAGCCTGGCTCTCACCACAGGTTGCAAAAAGGAAACTGGGTCTTTCAACTGACCTATGTGTTCTTCAAAAGTTGTTCTCCTCGGGCCTCACTCTTTTCTCCGCTGCAGGTCTCTTCTGATGGTTCTGGAATTCCCGTCTCTCTCTTTTTTTTTTTGGATTGGAGCTGCAGTGGGGCTTAAGCTTAAGCTGTGGGCAGGGCCGGGGCTGTGCCACCCACACCTGGGGCTGTGCTGGTTGGAGCCGGTACCAGAGAGAGCGAGGCATGCCCTGTATGCCCCTTAAATACACGAATTTGCAGGGGCGCTGATCGGCTTAGCCCTGATCAGAGGTGAGTCTGACAAAGGAAAAAGGGAAGCTTTTCAGGTAGCTTCTTAAAGGGCCATCTCCATAGCCCTTCCCCCGTTACCAAAGTCACAATCAAAAACCCCTCACAGAAAACCCAATACAGTAACATCAGCAACTTGAATATAATCTTTCTTTCTATTCCTTTCTTTCCAGGAAGTGTAGATTAGAAATAGAAATTATTCAGAGAAGGTAGTAGAGATTATCAAAAATATGGAATAAGACCAGGAGTCTCAGGTCTTAAAAAGAGAGAGTGGAGGAGACTGTGATGGTAGCCTGTGAAATAGAGAGTGGCACAAAAATAGTGAAAAGGCAATGACCATTCACTCTAATTTTTTTGCTATGGGGCTAGGTACATGAAAAAAAAATACTATAATTAAGTGTTTGCAGAAACAAAGGGAACAGCTGTTCCACACAGCTGGAGTTAAGGTGGGTAGTCCATTGCTGCAGAAGACTGTGAACTTATAAACATTTCTACCAATTGAGAGAGCAATTTGAAATATTAATGGGGCTGTGGGTGGGGAAGACAACAGTGCTGCTAAAACAAAAAACACCTCTCTTACTCTTGCTCCAGAAGTCTGTAAGATGCAGAATTTAGCTGGGACGCTATAGTGGAGGAAGTGTACCTGCACGTTTGCCCTGTTCTTTATTATATTTATTCATTTTTTCTAGGCCACTGCCATAGTGTAGTAGAACTAAATGAACTATAGTTTGACTTAGTAATCCTGTACTCACATTCTGATGTAAATCTTTTGACCTATTATTTCTGATTACATTTTCCAAGGGAGGTGTAGGTCTCTTAAATCTATCACCAGAGATTTGCCTTTTATAGTTATTATTCCATAAACTGAGCTGCAATAGGGCAATGATTTGATATTAAAACATAAAGATTAATTCTGTCAGTAGCATGGATGGTGTATATAAACAAAGGTAAAAAATGAGATTGCTGTAAAAGTGATGTCTTTACAAGTTTTAACAGAAACTTGTATAAATATAAATATATAAATTTAACAGAAATTTAACAGAAAAAAAACCAGAAACGGTGTTCATTATGTATTCTTAGATTTAAATTTTTCATTAAAGCTGCTCTAGAAATATTTTGACCTGCCTACAATACTGATATAATGTTAAGTAACAAGTCTCATATCATAATAAGCCAAACTTCATCTATTATAACTGAAATCCAAAGGTTCTGAAAGGACACAGACTCCATGGTCAGATGTTTCCATTTCCTAGAACACTTTTTTACTGGCCAGACAAGCGATCACATACTAAGGTGTCTTCCCATGCTGCTCTGCTCCTGGCAGGAGAGATTGGATGGAGATAAATCCTTGTCTTTCCTGCAGTCAGAGACTGTATTACCCACAGGTTGATAGAAATGTGTACCGAGCCCCCAGAAGTGATGTGCACTTATGACTGACCCTTGTCACGTGTAGGGCAGCAGTCAGACATTGCAATGCTCCTGCCATGGAGGGGACAATACTAATGGGTTGAGTTATCAGCTAAGTATTAAAACAGCATTCAGTAGATGAACAGAAGCAGAAGGGAGCAGGTAAAAGGAAAGTGAATCTGTTTACTGAACATTGTGCTTCCTCCAAACTAACAGCAATGTATTCTCCTTTTAATTTTTCCATTTGAGTTTGATAACAACCCATGCAGATGTTGTTTCATGCTTCAGTGTTTAAACCAAGTAATTTTAAGGAGATCCACAGGGTAAGCATCTTTTAGCACTCTGAGCAGCTTTTCACACTTCTGCTCTCTATAGGCTTTGGAAAATAATGCTTTACACTCAAAGACACTCTTGTTAAGTGGCCTGGAAGCAGGAATTCTGTGCTGTCATTATAGCAAATTTAAACTTAGGCTGAAAATAAGGAAGCCTCAAGAAAGTAAGTTTTTCTGATTTTAGAAATCTTTTGAATATTTCTTCTCTGGTTACTTAACATGAACAACATGGCCAACTCACAATTGAACTGTATGCGTTGAAAGCCCTTTCATCAAACTGCATTTATGGAAGCTATTACCTTAGTGAAAGACAGGAAATAAAAACATTGTAAGGACACAGCCAGAAGGAACTAAGCCTCTTACACTGAAACAAAACAGAGTTGTACTAAATTTTCTAAGCATATTGAAGAATCCAAATAAATTTCAGTGGTGGTCTTAACTAGAAATAATATCTATCATACCAATAATATTATACATATAAAAATGTGGTTCAGTGGAAATCTCAAGTGTGGGGAGATAATCACTTAGGAGTTAGAAAATGACTGATATGTGGCTAGAGACTGAACAGGCAGTGACTTAAACAGCAATTATGTAGATAAGAGCCATTCTGAAAGGTGCTGGTATTTGAGTTTGCTGGACATAGTGTTTATATATGAATCCAGTCTGTCAAAGGATCAACAACTTGAAAGTCAACAGCTGCTGGTGGGAAAGAAAAGGTGGAAGAAAGATTCATTTTCTCTTTTCAGTCTTAAATTTCTGTGTGCTTCTGCTTGAGAAATTTGCTTACAGCAGATCTTCAAAGCTAGCAAGTACTTCTGCTTTGGCTTGCAGCTTCAGACATGCAGAGCCTGACTTTAAAGCTTGAGTACTTTGTTGTTGTCATTGATTTCATGGCTCTACCATGTTATTGATCCATTTCTCAGTATTCCTCACAACTACTTACATTTCCTGAAGGACTGTTTAAGAGTTCATTAATTCCCAGCTAAATTGTCATTAACTACTTACCATCATATGGCTAGATTATATTCAGGACAGCCAATTCAGTCCCTAGTACTGAGTAGGAACAAGTATATTAAAACAGTCTTGACAATTATATATCACACCTATTATTAAAAACCTCTAATGAAGAAAATTCCTCAATGTTGTGATACTGGATATCCATTAGTGTAATGCATTCATTTATCATTAAAATTCCTGTTAAAAAACCCAACTGTTTTGTCCTCTTTTTCTCATTTGGAACATGTAGAACAATTAATTCCTCTCTACAACAGAAAACTTACTCTACTTTTCAGGAAAAAAAGAGATGCAATTCACTTCAGTGTTTCCCTTTAGGTTGTGTTTTCTGATATCCTGATCACTGGTGGTTTTTCTTCCTTCTCTATTACTTATTTACGTCTGTGTTAAGATATGTTTCCCAACATTTGACACAGTATTCAAGTGCCAACTGAAGCAGAATAATTACTTTAGACCTTTCTGAAATTCCTATACTTTTATTCTTCAATATAGTTCAGCTTATTTGTAAAGATACCCCATTAAATTAAAGCAGAATAGTTACCTTTGATCTCCTGACATTCCCATTAATATATCCATATCTACAATTCACCTTTTTTGTGATGCTTTCACATTAAATTAATCTATAACAACATTTTAGTTTGAGTGAAGAATTTTGAAGTGGATTTCCAGGCATTTCGTTTTATCATGCTAGGTTTTGTCTGTTGTTTTTTATCATGAGATAATGTTGTAATAATAGACTTTCTTAATTCTTTGAAGACGAAACTCACTTGGAAGCTGTGCCCAGGAGCACGTGTCACCACATGTGCTTCAGCTACTACCTGGCTTTAAGATGGCAGGAAGGACCAATATAGCTGTAATTTGAATTTAGAAACACTTTTTGCATTGACTTTGCAGGGAATATGCCTCAATGGACATATGTTTTTCCTATTACCCTTATTGTATGTTTTCTCAATGCTGAGAAGTTCCTTCCTCCCTTGCCCATTTTTCATTATATATTAGTAATTTTCCTGTACTTTCTGTATCAAGGGACCAAGATGCAGCACCCACAAGTGTTATTTCAAGTAAAATTTTAGTTCAGAATATTCCATATACGTGCTGTAGTTGTATTGAACCAATTTTTTATTAGTCAAGTACCATTAGGCTATTGCAACAGTAATCTGATTGTACAATATAATATAAGCTGGAGGAAAAAAAACATTAAGTGCTATTTGTCAAGAAGAGTGATACTTATTAGATCTGACCTTTCTGTAACCAACACAATAAAAAGTTGAGTGTCATTTTTATACTTGTAAAAAAAGTTTTGCTTACAGTAAGCAAAAGATGTGTCTCTCAGGGGGCTTAAAATTCTCATTGGAAATAATTGAATCTCATTACCAAGCATGCACTCTGAAGCCCTTATGCTTTGCCCCAATCAACTATTAAAAGCATGTTCCTACTCAGAGCACTACTTTTCCAACTTCTGCTGCTACACATTACAGAACTAGTGAATTGACCTTTTATAAAGACCTAAAGCGCCATATAATTAACTTTTTCTATATACAGAGTTAAGACTTAATGAAACTGTGAGGTTAAATGTCAATATGTCCTTTGCAAACATTTTTTATATTACAGTTCTTGGCTTTCCGACGTTAGTGATACACTTTCTATACCTAACCTGTTTATAAAAAAAAAAAATTGCAAATTCATACTCCAGTGCACAATGCTGTCCAATTTCATTCTTTAAGCATCCCCAGTCAATGAAAAATAGCTCTGAAATGCAAAGCAATAAACCATGTTGGAGATTATGTTGTGATCTAGATCCAAAATCCTTTGAAATTGTTGGAAATGTATTGTACTTGAGGTTGCATGATTTCCACGTGTCTCATTCCATACAGTTTCACTTTAACATCCAAGGCAGCTGTGTCAGACCTCTAGATGGACATAAAAATCTTTTTGCAAGACCAGTAGCTGATTTGCACACCTCTGAACCAAAGTGATTACCCTGCAAACAGCCATGCAGAGACTGAAGGTTTCATCGATGTTTGCAAAGTCTTATTAAAGGGATGAGGGTGTATTGTTTTCATTGTATCTTAGTGATATTTGTAATTCAGAGAAGAGAATCTCCCATTTCTCATGCCAGATTTTTCCATTCACAATTCAAAAGCTTTCACCAACCATAAGATTTTTAGGGTACAAATAGGTCTTATATATTTACCTAAACACTCTGAATTCAACTAGGACCAAGTTGCAGTGTATCAGACACTATAGGAGTTGCTTCATCTTACACATGACAGAAGCTGATAGTGTCTCTTGACTGAATTAGACCCATAAATATTAGCCCCTGAATTGCAGCTACTATTGTGTTTCATTGTCATATCAAATTAATAAACTCCTAGTACCCAGCCTCTAATCTGCCTAAGATGACATGCATTATATTTAATAGAGAATTAATTCTAATTAAGACAATTAAGAAAGATCATGTTTCTAGGGCAATTTTTGCATTCATTTTTTTTTAAACTCCATTGACTAATGCATTTAAAGCAAATCTGAAATCCATACATAACTGGATGAGGCTGGAAATTTATGGAAGCCGCACTCCTATCTTATCAGCTGGTTCACCTCATACATTTTATGATATATACCAGTAATTTTCATTCACAACTCACCGAAAAAAACTCACCATACTACAGAGCTTGTCAAACCAGAGCCAAAACCAGTATTTCATATGCATCAAGACAACAATTGAAAGTGTATATATCACTCAGTTGTTATAAGGGACTATTTAAAGCCAGTTAGGAAGTAACAGGCTACAGACCAGAAAGTGAAGGCTAGACAATAATCTACTGAGTCCTCTAGACTCCAAAGGAAAAAAAACAACAAAACAACAACAACAACAAAACAAAACCAAAAAACAACAACAACCAAAAAAAAGAGAAAAGCAAAGGAAACAGGTTTTTGAAACAGAAAGGAAATCTTAAATTGCGTGGAAATTGTTCTTCAAACATTTTCTAGCCCATGGTGCCACAACATATTAAAAGTACAATTGCTTCAAAATCTATCCTTTCAGGTTTTCAGGGAAATTGTCTTTTATTATAACCAGTAGTAGAGAAGTGCTTTTGGGAAATTTTACAATACTGGTAGTCACACACCTGTCTCCAGCATGTGAATTGGGTCCCAGTAGTCAATTACAAAGTATTAGGGAA